>NW_021147658.1:0-8547 GCF_002837175.3 Physeter macrocephalus
TGTATACTCAGCTCTTTGTTTCCCACCTCTATTTTGACCTGAGCGGACAAAACTGGCATCTGTTTTTCATCATGTGGCAGGCTATCTATGTCACCCTTGATATCATCCATGATCTGGAGACACTTGTTGAGTAGACGAATCGCCTTTTCCTGGAACAACAATACGGAACAAAGGGAAACGTCACAGTGGCAAATCTGCCATCTTCTGAACCAGAGACGCACTAACGTTTCCGATTTTTAGTTGCGTACCAAAACTGCTTGACACATAGGAGCAAAGGTTAGTAGATTTGGCCACACGTCTATGTCTGAACATCAGAACAAGCTGTTGCTCGTAGGCAGCGACGACACATCTGCAGTGCCTGTTCACTAGAACACGCCACTACCGGACTATTTGAGCTCACAGTGAGTTTGAAGGCTTTATGGAATAAGTCGGGGAAGAAGCTTGCCGGGTCAGCAGCTTTATTTTCCTGGCATTCTTTACCCCCGTCCTTGCCTTCCTCCTCATCGTCGGCCGGCTTGGCTTTTCCCTTGCGTCGCTGTCTTTCTCCGTCTGCAGCCACGAAGATTTACGCAGTGTCAAGTTGAGGGCTGGTTCAAGCGCCTGGCTATCGGAGAAGTACTTGGCCCGCTGGTGATACCGCCTTTCGCAGCCCCCGCTGGGCGCGGCCCTTTCGGTATTCACCATATTCACGATACCCCCCGGGCCACCACAGACACCAGGTGAAACGTAAGCGGCGAGATACAGCCAAATGACCATTCTACACCAACACACAACGGAGTCGTTCGGACAGTAGTGGATCCTGGTAAAGCGATACCCACGACCACATCGAGACGCACTGTTGACGACAACAATGTCCACAGCCCCAGCCCAGCCCATCATTTGAGCGCCACCGGCAGAAATCGTTCAGCAATAGGGGAGCTGCGTTGTCTACCTCCAAGGTGCCGGCCGCATCATTCGTCTCCCCTTCAAAGACTGAACGGAAAGCTTCCATTATACATTTAGACAATATCGATTATCAAACACAGTCAATCGTAGTGTTGCAAATTGTGAGTGGCTATCCCGTGTTTCGTGGAAGGCTGAATTTAGCTGGCGGTGCTCTGTTACGCACGGGTCCACCACTCTGATATGCGCCGAAATGCAAGTTCGTCTGGAAGAAAAAAGTGGAGTAGCGAACCAGTTAGCTCGGAATTCACCAGGACGTGACGTTGGCAGTAATTTCTCCATACAGGTGACTACGCAAGCATGGACGGAAAACTCCAAGATATAGTGTACCAGGCGACCAGCAGCCCGCAGCAGTCTGAGCTGCTAGAGCAGAATATTTCTGCTTCATGGAGAGGAAGCGTCACAATTGACGCCACGCAACAGCTGACTGCACTGAAGGTAGGACACGGCGATTTCTAGCTGAAGTGGGCCGAAGCCGCGTGTAAGGCTAGGTGTTCCAGACATGCATTGTTTACCACTTTAAGTGAAAACACGGACAAAGTTCCTCAGTCGTGCAATCGAATAAAAGTCGCGTAAACGTCCCGCTGTTAAGAGGCGTTCCCAGGCGAATGCCCGACAGCGGTGCCGATGCTTCCGGTCGCTGGGGTAACTCGCCAGCAGGGCCGTCGTCCCTCCAAGGCACGGTCGCTCCCTACAAGACACACCCCGTACTCAAATTTCGTACGACCTGATACAGTGATACGTCGTATTAGACAACCACTCGGGTAGATAGCAGCTTTTTAGGCAAACTGATTAGGTGAGTGTGCCCTATGTGGTTTCAAGGTTCGCCACAAGGTGAGGCTTCATTTTTGCGTGATATTGTGGGGAAACACAGAGTTCAGATGCGATCGCAAGACCGGGGTCACACGTGAGGGGATTGCGGTCTGTCCTCTCAAGCCGGTACTCCGGCAACAGTGAAGTAATTCCTTTGGAAGAAAGGATTGTCTCAGGGAATATGTTGGGTTGACGGATGATGACTAAAACTGCGCTTCTTGCGTCAGCTGCAGAATTTAGAAGTGCTTTCTCGTCAGTCACTCGCGGTAGTAGCGTGCAGGACATGTGTACCAACTAAGCCTCCTAGGAGAGCCGGAGAAGCGGGGCCACGGCGCGGTCAGAATCATTCCTGCTGTTTTGGTGTAGACGTGGAAAATTCAGCAGAAGCTCGTCACAGCGATGGCCACAAATTGACAAGCAGGTATAGCAACAGCAGCCCCCGGGATGTTCAGATATGTAACACAAGGAGACATTGCTTCAGCGACATACGCACTGGCAACCTGCTTCCCCATAGAATCTTACACACATGAGTGACGCTCCTCGTTCAGTTGATTGCTTACAGTATCTGCTCTACACTAAAGGAAAATTTCAACCAAAGAGATATCATGAGAGACTACACAATGGAACGTATAGGTGCGAGGGCTTCACTCGGTCGCAGTCGGGAACTATCGCAGAGCGCCTGAATCACTTGTCGCAAGCACCTGCAGGGCCACTCCCTCACCACAACGCGACAAATCCACTGTTAATGGATGGATTTTCAATTCAAGCGAATCTGAAACCGTGGGGGACGCATGGCAGTACACAGCCAGACGGATACGTTTCGCGCTATCCCCTCCACCTACACATGACGGAGGTTCCATCTCTCGCTGTTGATATAAAAGCAAAACCTGAAGACATGTGTACTGTCTGTGGTGCACAGGTGACTTGACACTTTAGTGCGGCTCTGTGTAATTGCAATGACCCCCGTTACGGACGGTTCGTGTTAACTAACAGCTTGCCATGTCCGGCGTGCGAATGAAAAACGCAATTGACTACTGTATAACGTATTGGAAAAGTCAGCGCTGCTTTTGGGTGGTGCTGTCGTCGTGTTGTATGTGAGAATGCCGTGGAGTACAACACGGTGTCTGTACGAAAACTAGCGTCCCATGAAGTGTCACAACAGTGGCACACAGATCAGAAAAAAAGCAAGGTTTTCATGTTTGTAAGAAGCAACGAACATGCACATAGAATGTCCACCGTTATGCGGACTGGCTACACACCGTCACAACCGCGTCCGTCGCAACTTGTCAGAATCCATTTAAGAAAGACCCTTAATTTGATCGCGTAGATCAGTGGTACGCCATTCATGGTTTATACAGTGCTGAAAAGCAAGTTTATGGTGACAGCGTTTCCACTGCTGTCAAGCTGCAGCGTACTTATATCGTGAGAAGAGCGGCTGCAGGAGAGCAGCAGCAGCACCGGTGGTTCCGCAGCATTTGACTGCAACACTTCAAGGAACAGCATTATTTAGCTCACAAACAACCGCGCCCAGGCTGGCAAGCAGAACGGCGTGATCCGCTACATACGATGTCGCACAACTGTGGCACTTCCCAAGTCGGTGCTTAACACTGAACGCAATTTAGCAAAAACGGTCAGTAAAGCCGCACTGCAGCAACGATTGCTAATGGGAAAAAGGAGGGATTCTACAGGAAACACCGCAAAGCACGCTTTGACTGTCCTACTCCCCGCGCTGCAGGAACGACTTAAGCGGGCGTATAACCGGGGATTCTAGAGGAGAGGCCGTGAAGCAGACCTTCGGGGTCCTGCTCTTTGGAGTCAAGGCACACCGCGAAGGGGTCGTGTACAACAGTGTCAAGGCTTCACCTTAAAACATTCTTGAATGTACGTCGAACTTTTTATGTAACGTCGGTAGCACGACCGTCTTGTTAAGCAGCAAAGTGTCGTCAGAGAAAACCCCGTTCAAGTGTGTAGACACCCTGAAAAACAGTTGACGCAGCACCTGTCCGGTCACGTGCAGGTCTCACCTTTATTCTTCACACAACAACCGTGCCACACAAATCGTAGTCAGTTGCTTAGCAGGGAATTATCAGTTGTTTTCCCGGCATAGTCTCGATAACGGAGCTTTCCGTCGCCGTGAAGAGACAATGGTATGCTGCAGCGAAGCGAGCAATCAAAAGCTGCGCATCCGGCTTTACGCGCACAAGGGCGTCATCGACCGTGTACTTTGAACAGCATTCAGGATGCGTTCGAAGTTAATACGGAAAGCGAGGACCTAACAGGGTCGGTTGACGTGGGGACGCGCTCTGTTTCAGGCGGATGCAGAAGGTCTGTTCCGCTGCCACTCCAACTGTCGCACGAAGCGTGTATGAGTGAGAGGGGCCGAAAGTGCTCGCAACAGACGGTCGAGCACACCTGCTCCCGTCGCACGATGGAGACAGTATCCTGCGATGCTGCAGAAAAAAAATTTCGGCTCAGTAAACTTGCTTCTGTAGCATGACCCATAGACTGTGCGTTACACAGCAAAGCACTGTGGTTCTGTCGTGATACTGGGAAAGCGCAGAATGTTTCCCGAGCGGTTCAGCAACGTACATCTGAAAATGGCTCTGGTCTGTGTGGCTGTATGTCTGCTTGCCACAATTACGGCGTTTGCAATCCCTGCACAGCAGGCCCAAGATGTCCTGATCACGGATGAGCACAACGCCGATCCTCGTCTGGCGATATCTGACGGGAGCTGGAATGGGAGGAGAAAACTGCCTGAAAGCAATAGAAAATTTCCGGTCTTTTTAACGTTGTTGCCGGACGCGCAGGGCAGTCCAAACAAGAAGACATCAGTTAAACTCGATGAGCCCCACAGGTATGGATCGTATGCGGAACTGTCCGGCCTGCAAACGCCAGAGGTGGAAGCTCTGCGTCCATTGGATGAGTGGCCGAAAATTGAATTAGGTGAACAGGAACGGCAGGGATTGTTCGAGGAGCTCGACCAACAGCTTCGCGCTCTTTTAAAGTCTGAGACAACAAATCTTGATGCAGCAGCAGACGAGATAGGAGACGAACTTGTGGATTTTGGAAAAACACTACTAGATAATTTATTGACAACGGTGTCTGTGGTACCAGAATCTCCGAAGACGACCTCTATCGTCGAGGGGGCGATAGGTACCTTCGTGGCGGCACTGCGTAAGCTAGCAAAGAAGGTAAACGATGCCGCACAGCGCACAATTTTCCTCTTAAACCAAGTTGTGAAGAGTCCCAGGCAAGCAGCTGGCAAAGGATTCGCAAGAATTAGACGTTTCGGCAGGACAACAGCGCAGAAACTAAGAAGCTTTGGCAGCAGGCTAACAGCAAGGGCGAGAAGGCTATTCCGTAGAAAAGCTGGTGATTAAATTAGGGACCCTCTCGCTGATATCGCGCAAGAGAAGCTGGGATTAAGGAAGCTTGCTTGATTGGCAGATAACCCAGAACCGTATACGATGCGAGCACACATCTTGGATAATACCTTGGCAAGCGGTGGGCTGAAAGGTGAAGATGGACGCACCACGCATGACGAGTTTATTCTGTTTCCGGGGTGTACTTACAATTGTACGCACCACTTTCTTCAAGAAGTGAGGAACGAAGTCTGAAGTCCAATCTTCATCGCACTGACGCTGTGTAACACGGAAACTCCAATCCGTCGGCCTCTTCTCTGCACACTGGTTCAATCAGCTACCAATTGCAAGAAGCATTATGGGGCTCATTATAATTAGTTCAGTGATCGGCGACGGTGGCCTGGTTGCTACGGCTGCTGAAGAAATCCTTCAACGCAAGCGCTCCGATTCCAAAAATGGTCGAATTTATCTCCTGGTGTGCATTTAGCATTTGGTCTTTTCATTCAAGCGCGTGCGCGTTTTGTACAAGTACATCCGGGAGTAGCCAGTGGACCCTGCACGACTTCGCAAAGGTCCTGTACGGCTTGGTCCTGCGGGAGTGGTCTTCAACACCGTTTCGAAAAGCCTGAAGTCACCACCTGACGTTTGGAAAAGACGTATAAAGTATCCACTAAGCCACAGCCTACGGAAGGTGCCGACAGAGCTTATCATCCTTTTGGGAAAGCCTTGACACTAAGCAGTACCAGTCACAAAGCTTTGAGTTTGCCAAATGTAATTGGGCGGACGCGGACGATACAAAAGCTTTGCGTTGTATATTTGCAGTGTACAAGTAATGCCCCACAACCCCGTTGTCATGTTCGGTAGATTGTTGCTCGCTGTTCACGAGTGCGTGAATGCTGACTGTTTGGCAGCGGAAAAATTGTCTCAGGTGCGAGCTCTGTTACATCAGGGAGCTGTCAACCATCCTTGTTCTCTACGACTGTATATGTGCTGGATATATCTGAGGCTTTGTCTGTGTGCCTCGGGCATGTATACCGTCAAACGTTACGCTGTGCTCTACAAGATACTGGTCACCAGGATCCTACACTCGATAATATCGCAGAACAATTGAGTGCCTACTCGCCGCACGTGACCCCTAAATGGTTACTTCCCTAGTTACACCTACTTTGTTATCCCCGTAGAGGAGGCTGTGGTTTGAAGCATCAGACGAGTAGTTCTGCTCGTCGTAGTGTTACCTGCCTGTAGGACTTTTACTTCCGCAGCCTGCACGCTGCGTCATGGAAAACCCGTGTCAGCGCTTTGTCTTGATTCGCCGTTTGCATGGGATCAGAGGGGCACTATCAGATCAACATTGACGACGGTAGGTCAAACGGCGGCTTCATTCCCACAAACCGCCGTTGGATGATTGCTGCAAGGGCATCTTGCAGGAGAACTGTCTCAAGGAACAACGGTAAACGGGCACTTTTGCCGATGTTTCAAGGGGCAGGCACCAAGATGTAGTAATCAATCGGTATTCAGTGGCGCATGTATAGAGACAACTAGTTCTTGTATTTGTGCAAACCAGGATATTTTCCAATACAATACTCTTGCTGTGCCTGCCAGCGACCGATTTGCACAGTTTCGTCCATTACCTCTGCAGATCGTTGTAGCCCATGGCAGCGACGCTTCCCCACGCCAAGTCGTCCTACACCAGAACGTTGCTATGAAGTGACCTCTTAGCCAGCCCGGTTTGGCATCTGAATATTTGTTATGTGCATCTCCGGGCGACAAATAGCAGCTCCCAAAGAACCCAGTAGATGGCTGTGATAAACATAAATGTGTGGGACTTTCGATTTGTTGGTATCTGAGCATGGTGCGTTACAAATGATTGGCAGGATAACTCAGGATTATCCAAGTCACCCTGTGTAACCTTGGTACAGCTGTCTTAAAGGGGAAATCCGGTTTGCTGTTCGGACGCACATGCTGCATCAGCGCCAGGGTGGTGGCTGTAAGCCTCCTGTGTGCACACGTGTACGGAACCACGTACATGTTCGGTTGTGCATGCCTCGGTATACACGTATACGTGTACGCATGAGTGAATCAGCCCGTACGCGTAGAAGGCATAATGGGAGACCACATACGTACGGGTCATTCGCAAGAAACGACAGGCTTTTTATTGAAATGCACCATATGTCTGCCTGGCAGTGGACGAGCGACAGTCACACATAGGAACCACTTAGTTGTAGGACAGAAGTTCGCCTTAAAATGCTGTCGGGTGGAAGGAGATGCCCAAAACTCAGGACTACGCAAACTGATTTTACTGGTGCCCGCAGAATTTCGGCGACAGCATTGTTCTACAGGATGGGCAAGCAGGAACACTCGACAGATGAGGTGCCAGTTACCGTCAGCTGGATAGGTTTTTTCAAGTTTGTGCCCGTACACGTCACAACAAGCGGGTGACACTCTCGAAAGAGGTCTTATCTGCGACAGTTTACGCCCCGGCGTCTGGTGGTGCTCGTTCCTCTCCCGACCTTACACACTGGGTCGCATCATTTTAAAGTATTCCATTTGTCACCTCACAGTGCTTTGTGTGGTGAAGTCCACTGTGCGAGCTGGAGATGTGCACGCTGTTGGCATGTTAAAATGTCCGACTGCTTGGCTTGGCCGAGGGCGTAGACTCCTATGATGCGCCACCGTTCTCCATGCCTGTGCGTGAGTCGGCGCAACGTTTCAGCGCACGCATCCGAAAACGTTGACCTTCTGACATCCTACACGTACTTTGGAGGAGTGGTGCTTTGGTCTTGCGCAGTAGTAACCCAATTGTTCTTGTTGTGCCGTCTCAGCAGCTGTCCTTCCTGCGCAGTTAGGCAAAGGATTAGAGAGGAGTCCACGAGACGACAATCCGTGCGGCGTGAACACGATGTTGTATGCTGTTTTGAACAGCAATGCGCGTAAACTGAATGCACGGACGTATTTGCTCGACAATCAGTGATTCTACGCGAACAGCTGCTGACCGTGGCTGCCCGGAGGGAGCACAACTTGTATCCTTCCTTGATCATGATGTTGAAGTTGCGTTGTACAGCAAAGATCTGTTATGAGAAGAAATGATGTCACCGCGGACAAACAAGCCGGCGCCATTGGTGGCTTCCTTGTCTGAAGGGGCCGCGGCTTTTTTGGCAATGTGTGTTTTTTCGACCCTCACTGTCCATGAAATCTTCGCGCTGCAGACTCACCACGATGTGGCTGCAGGCGGAATCGGATCTGGTGACCACCTCTGGTTGTACCATAGGAGTTCCAATGCAGACGGACGGCCGCTGGAGCGGCAAACAAATAGTCCTGTCTCCCGTTCATTCTTGTCTGCTGCGGCGCGCAGTGGGGGAGAGAAGAAACAGCGACAGCGACGCGCACAGCGGGTCACTGATCTCAAAGCAGAATTTCTTGATATGTCTTT
>NW_021147658.1:10079-12406 GCF_002837175.3 Physeter macrocephalus
GCGACGTGGCACAGCGGGGAAACCAGCGACAGCCAGAGTGACTCAGCTGGATCGCGTAGTTCTGTGCTCAGTCTGACACGTGTAAGAGCAAAATCACTCTACGACTTAGTAAACACGCTATTACGGCTTGACGATGCAAAACTGAGTGCAACGAAGAGGTAGCTCATGTACCTAGACATCCATTCGTTCACGTGCGTACAGCTGGACCGATTCGTCACCACAACTGGATTGATGAAAACACGCAAAAATATGTGCCTGTCTTCCTCATTAGGAGCACTTGCCTTGCGGCGGTGACTCTAGTCACCTCTTCAGTACTATGGCCTCAGTTGCAGACTCCACCTGCTCCGTGTGTCCTTCCGTAGCACCAGATAGCGTAGTGCGCACGCTAGAAAAACTTGCAGTCTCATCTTAAAAAAGCAATTTCCAGCATTCGTGCCTCTCGATTTCCGTTAGAAAAGTTGAAGCGGCCCTCCTTCCCCCACTAAGGCTTAACGCGACAACACGCAAGATGACCACGCCCTTCTGCACAACCAACCCCAGTTGAAGGAGAACCAGCAGCAGTAGCCCTGCAGTGAAAACGAACACGCTTACGTAGACAACTCGCCTAGGTGCATGTTATTCGACCGTGGCGTCAATGTGTACATGTACACAAAAACATCTGCGTGAACACACAACCACGTGTTTCTCCCTACATTTGTATGAAAGTCTAAACCCAGGTACACGTGCATAATATTGCACACCCGTATATCTACAGTGTATATATACTCGGAGTCAGGGAGGTGTACCCCTACGGAGGTCGCAATACACGTGCACGTATCCGTATATTGTATATGAGGAGTGCATATATAGAGTTATTAAAACACACTTGTTCAACGTATATACAAAACTGCACTTGCACCTATACGTATGTATATTTATCTTAGGTAACCGAAGAAAGATTTGTGCACCTCCCTATACTTAGATACAAGCGTTCAGACACGCAGGCGTACGATTCACACGTACGTACAATTGTACAATCATATCAGTGCACCTACTCATGTACGTACGTACGTACAAATAGTACGTAGAGTTGTACGAACATTCCTATTTGCATACACCTGCATATACGCGTATACATGTATATATATATATATATATGGGCAAAATATGACCCATATGCACAGCAAAAGGAACGTACTAGGTTATGCACAGCAGCAGACTATCAACAATGGGCAGAAGCGGTTGTTTCAGGGTAACAGAGATGTACCGTAACAACGCTGCTGCACGCTAACAGCAGTATTGCGTTTTAGGTGTTTCACTGCCGTGTTGTACTTTTAAAACATTTGTTGAAACGATGCGGTTTCAGCAGTACTAGTAGTTGTTGTACTACAGCTAATGAGAGTTGCGATGGTGCGCAGCTGTTAATAGCAGACTACTCAATCGTACCGGTGTTGTGTCTTGTTCCTACTATCAGTCTGCAGCCGTGCTCTACAACAGCAGTGCCACCACCTGATGCACGCGATGCCAGTAGCAGTGCTACAGATTAGGTGCGGCATTGCGTAGTTGTGATACCTCAGTGCAGTGTTGGCGCTTACCATGATGCTCTGTTCCTCGCCTAATCCTAGCATCAGTTTCCCTAGATGTGCATGGATACAAGTATATATATACGTATATGTAAATGGTGGCATAAGCATCTAATAGCAATACGTCGCAGCAGTTCTGCTACGACGTGTTCCGCCGTGTAGACAGTTAAGAATAGCACGCCGCAGCATAGCTGTCCAGGGGCCGTGAATAACGAGTACATTCAGAAGGCAAGCCAGCGGTCTCATTCAGTATCAAGGGCCGAAACCGTATGAAGAGAGCCTGGACGTCTGACGAAGAGTCATATGGGAAAGCCTGCTTTCGACTTCCGGTCTCGCTGGTCAAATCTGGCGGTGCTTTCTAATGTAGAAACAGGCTCTAAACTGAGGCGACGCGCTCCTTCGAAGTTCCAGCGTGTGCGTGTGCAACAAGGCTTTACTTGCCTGCAGTTTCAATCTGGCTACACGCCATGGTTTGCCAGCAACGGCATCGGTCTCCAGCAACCACTTTTACTTTAAGGCATGCAGTAGACGCCGTGAAATGAACACTGCAAAAAAAGGCGAACTGTACAGTGATAGGATGTAACAAGAGCTTCCGTTTTTCGTAAAGTGGACGTTAAGGGAACACCGCAGATACGTGTGAACTCACCGGTGATATGGTTTAAGTCAGTCGGCGTCTCACGCCTGACACGAGTCTTTCTGTGCACTACCCAGGTGAAAACCTGTTGCGAGGATGCATATTTCTGCCTAATTCGCCTCAATTACGAA
>NW_021147659.1:0-5090 GCF_002837175.3 Physeter macrocephalus
GAAGATCTGACCGTGTAACTCTGCTTAACGGTTCTGTTCAGCCACTTTTCTTCAACGGGAAAGTAAGGGTGCGCGCCCTCAGTTGACACTCAAGTGGGGACTCTCAATTTTTGACCAGTAGCTGTTCCCGCGCAATATTTCCAGTACAAGTGATGTTGATATGAAGCTTTTGGAAGCTATAAGGAAAGGAGCGTAAAGCAAAAAAGCCCTCACTCATCCTTCCGTCTACGTGTGTACGTCGAAGAGCCAGCTAGCTGCACGCAGCTTCCCGTAAACGTGACAGTTGGAGTTTCTTCAGACACATTGATTGCGACAATCTGAGAGGAGGAATGTGGAAAGGCACACACATGTACAATTCTGCTTTGGTAAAACTGCGCAGCCACGCAATAGTACAGGGTGTGTTATACACGTGCACCCGGGGGAAAAGACGCGCATTTTGGTAAGTGTAACTCCGCATGTACATCGGATGAAAATTTTCACGGAGAAGCCCCTGCTTGGTGATATACATGAGTAATATTACAATCAGAGGACGGGAAATTCTCTGAACGTACAGTGCCGTGTGTACCTTCATAATCCACTCAATGAAGGGTTCACGCGGATTTGTCTCTCTTGAGTCGAGGGGGTGCAAAGCTTCTACGCGTGTTCCCCTTTACAAACCGACCGCTGAAAAGCACTTTGCTGCTCTTCTTCCCCATGCCGGGTCACCACCCAGTTATGAACATCGCTGTAGTGGTACATGCTTGAAGTACGATGTATACGCATTGCAACATTTGCTCTCTATCCAAGTATCTGGATGCACACGTGTATAGAGAGAGACACAGGTGAAGCGAGAGGGCTCTGCCCAAAATGCAAACGTTTCCGTCATTCACAAGTGCCACCTCGCACAAGTGGGCCTCTACCAGGACGCGGTCCCGCGGTGGAATCATCGGGTAAAACATCGCGCTCTGCCATGCCCGCTAAACGGTGCCCCCAACATTGTACCCCGAACGAAGTTGCAGGGATCATTTGACCGCAACACCTGAAATGCTCTGGAATATTAAAGCACCGACCTGAAATCGCTGTAGAGCAGGTCGGCAGCGTCCGCTAAAGGTCCTAAAACTGATGTGCTTGTATATCGAGGGCGGGTGACGACAGGCAGAAAAACTCGCAGTACCTTTCGCCGTATGTTGTTCCGTGAGCCCAATTTTAACAGCCGGTGCTAAAAACAGTGAGTTGTAAGTTGGATCTGCTCTCTGAAACCATAGGGGTCGCGGTTGCTACGCGCGCGTGGCATCTGCAGCACCTGAAGTTCCCTCTTCTATCAGCTCGATCCGTGAAAATCCAGCATGGTACCTGTGCGACCCCTGGCATATTAATATAGTTTCCATGGCGTCACACCCCACTTTCGTGAGTAGTAGCTAGGACAGTTGAAGAAGAAGACAGCTGTTGCAGACAGAGGCACTGATACATATTGTGGTTTCACAAAAACTGCTGAACGTAGGCAACATGTGTACGTGTCACAATAGTAGTAAAGAGCAACATCCTCCAGTCGGCCAACTTCCGAGCTGAATCTCAATGACAGACACCTAATGGCATTACGTTTTTCACTGAAACGGAAGCTGAGAAGAAACAGCCCCACGGCGTGCCGGTTGTTTGAGCGGGCAATACCCTCCCGATGAACGGCTGTATACACATGTCATCCGCGTTTGAATTTTTACAAGAAAAACCTTCGTTTGCCCAGTATCAGCATAAGGGGACGACGCAAGGCTAAAACATTTTGCTCCAGCGGTGCAGGTACCACACTGCCCCATCACGATCGTTAGATATTGCGAGAAGCACGCCCACCGAAGCGTCATAACATTCCACATCCCTCTCAAGCCCAGGAATTGCAGACGTCACGCAAACACTATTTACATCACTCATCAGAGTTCTAACGTAGACTGCCACCACCGTATCAGAAGGGAATTCTGACTCAAGAACTATTTATATCACTCATCAGAGTTCTACCGTAGACTGTCACCACCGTATCAGAAGGGAATTCTGACTCAAGATAGATCATTTTCCTCAATTGTACACTGATATCGGTAGCACCCAAAAGTGTTTACTTCCAGTGCGATGTCTCCGTTCGACATCGCAGCCGCTTCGATCCGGCATCACCAAGATCATAACAACGCATACGAAAATAATTCACAGCACTATGACGCTACCAGTAAACTGTACGCGTAGATCACCTCGTTTCATTACGCACTAGTCCCACGCGAAATTTAGCTGACTGAACATAATTTAACTGAAAACTGAAGAAAAACACAAGTAGGCCTTCATAGAATGTAGGGGGACCAGCAGACGGTAATATGTAATGAACCGTACAGCTTAAAAAAATTTAACTCTGCCCAAAATCTCCGCCACCACTAGTAAGCAGCTAGGACCATCTAACAATTAGCCAAGCACCTCACCGCCCCGGCTGGTCAAGGAAAAAGAAGTCACACAAGGTGCGTGTGAAACTGCGTTTCTATCCTTTAAATAGTCTGACCCCATGCGAGTGAGGTTGGCGGAAATAGTCTCCATACTATTGCAGCCGGGCTGCAGCCCTCCACCCATGGAGACACGTAGATAGGCTCGTCAACGTGTACAACTTGCAACAATACACCTCAATTCATCCAGACGTACAGTCATTAACAGCGCTGCATGAGCAGCCACGACCTGAAGCCATCGTGACCTTGCAACTGTGGCTCCAGAAGATTCGAGATCAAACCGTCGCTTGCACCTTTGAGCTACAATTCTTCGTCCGTATGCAGTGCTGGTAGAAACTCTTTCAAAACTTCGGCTGCATGTTCCATATATTTCTGCATGCCAGCCATTCCCTCGGGAGAAACCCATGAGTTCGTAAGCTGCGCAAGCTGCTGTAGAGCGTCTGTGGGCGACGCACTTTTGTCAGGATTAAAGTCTTGAAGATGTTTCTGAGAGGAAGGCGAGAAATATTGGACAAGACACACCACATGTCATTTTATTTGCACGTTCTTGATATGTAAAGAAAAACATCTACTACGTAGCCACCACAGAGTACATGGGAAAAAGGGACAACCAAGCTCTTCGAAAGCACCGAGGTGTAACGTGTCTCACTTCAGCCGTGCCACGAAGAAGCTTCCTGCAACGAAGCAGCTCCCACGGGCACCATTGAAAACGCCACCAGAGACACGTTCCCGAGGGTTGACATCGACGTACACACATGTGTGCAAACACTGATGACACACAGCTGATTAACCTATGCAGTGTCACTGCGCGTGCACAGGCCTCTAGGCGTAAGAAGTATTCAACTATCAATTTTCCTTACCATCGCCTTGCTGAACTCCTGCATTAAAGCGTCAATATCGAACTCTTGACCCGCATTCTGTCGCTCCATCTTTGCAGCAAGCATCTTTTGCAGCAGTCCCTTGTGGATATGTGGTGCAGTTTTGCCTCCTGAACAGCATAAATGATACAGGCCACAAAATTCACATACCAGACGCCGCGTAAATACACACTTATTGGCCAATCGAACGCTTCCCAGGCACGGTTTACTATCTCTTCCTACCAAATGTGTAGATCAACGGATCCGCGGGAATCTTGGAAGCCAGCGCGGACTCTCTCAAATGAACCCACTACTGACACTGCATCTTGAATAACAAATGATTTATACATTTTAGCAACGATTGACATCTTTGCCAGATCTGCTTGAGCCGCAACCTAATGTGAGGCTTAAAGTGATTCGCTGCTCGATATGCGGGAATACCGTGGCAGTGCTACACGTCTCGCAGGAAGACCCCTTAATTCACCCATGAGGACTCTGCGAAACCAAAATGGGTTCGCTCCCTGCGCGTATGCACGAGACAAAACTGGTTCCAGGTTTTGCATGTGCAGCTACTTCGCCTTCATATGGTGTACAAGAAATACAGTCTTCTCTGAACAGCAGGCGGATTTTTGTGACTCTTCGCCACACAAGGCATCCCGTTCCTACACACCTGGTAGTCCACCGATCCGCACTGGCCAGCGGCGCAGCTGTGCCGACAAACGTTCTACCCCCGGTCGAACTATGAGAGTATGTTTGTCAACGTTTGCAGTGTGCACGTGGGGACGTGGGGACACAGGAACATGCGGCACGGGACGTTCGACAAAGAAGACAACTATTACCAATCGTTAAGCTGAATTAAAATGTAGCAAACGCATATGCAATATCAGCTGAACGGCAACTCACTTGCCTGTTGCAGCTTTCACACAAACGACTCCATGTCAATCAGTATCCGTCTCTTACTTGGTTTAGCAGCCTCAGGGATACTGTTAAACAACTTCGTCAAAGCGCCCTTCAGATCCAGTCCATCGCTCTGGGCAGGCAGTCCCATCTCTTCAGCCAGTTTATAGAACATGGCTTCAAACTTAGCAAAAGGAAACGCACCATATGGGCGCTGCTGATTTACATCTGGAGACCCACCTCCCGGGGACTTGGGTGCCACTTCTGGCAACACAGCTGCATCTACACGTACGCGAAGACGCATACACACACACACACACACAAATAAACGCACACGAATACACATAAATACTAACACGTTTACAACTCTCAACACACATGCTCTCCGGCTACGAAATTAGTGATTTCTTCAACTAAAGGAGGTTGAAGCAGAAAAAATAACTCTCAAGTCCGTCATACACAGCATCTCCTGACAAATCGGGGCTTCTTACTTCACAAATGTATAGCGTCAATGTGCAGTAACATTCGTACAGATTCACAGCCCCGGCGACACGTATGCAACTAGAACTGATTGCCGACGGAAAAGTGGAGAGCAAGAAACAAAAATTCATGTCCCACACGCGGTTACACGTTGCTACTGCACGCGTGACGTTGGTGGCAATTCCAGGACATTTTGAAAACATCTCCCGTAAGCTCACCACTTACGGACTTGTACCAAAATAACAAACCACCCCATATTGAGCGAATTCAAAGGGAAAATCCGGCAACTTTTGCGTATGCGAGAGACAGCGTGATCACAACGCACATGCAACACGGACCCCACGATGATTTTCGGTAAGCGTCCACAAACAGGTTTTGCGCCGGCTGTGCTTGCGACTGAGGCAGT
>NW_021147659.1:8415-10378 GCF_002837175.3 Physeter macrocephalus
CACACGTTCCCACGTACCGCGTGAAGCTGTCCAACCCAGCGGCTTTTTCACGTTGTTCTTGTGTAGTTGCGGCCCTGGCGCTCTTCTTTCGCATGTTCAAGTCCTTACACGTAGAAGTGTACATTCATCCACACGCCCGAAGAGCTACACAACACATTAACAGTTGATCCACATTACATCTATGCAATGTAGTGCGTGTGCAGTCACTGTCGTATGCGCAGATTGTGCCGAAGTTGTGCCCGAGTACACAATTGCAACCACGTGTGGATACATTTGTGTGTACTGCCGAAAGAAGCGGGCTGTTTGGCGCCAGGAGAAACCCCGTTCCTACAAAATTGCGGGGTAGCCGTACTAGCAGTTATTGATACCCGGAAGCAAGAACATCTGCACGCCATTTCGACGTATGTCAAACGACGCTACATGGAGATGCAGCACCAACAAGATGGAAACGACGACCAGCATATGCTTCGTTTGTGTGTGTGGGCGTTACGATGGCGGTATCGGCCGTCGACGGTGCCGCGGGAGGACGGGTAGCACTAAGACACAGAAATCGATGAGAGGAGGATAACGCACAGCGTAGATCTACTTGGCCGATGGCATTGTTGTTAGCCACATAGGTACATTGTATATCTAAGGTCCTGTGCTACCTGTAGTAGTTGCGGGGGGTACACAATTCCTTTCTGAAAAATCTTTATCTCAGCACATGTTAACACTTAGCAGGCGTTGAAACCAACTTCTACCGTGGAAAGCTTTTATCGAGGAACAGTTCTCTGGACGCAGCCAGAGAAGCCCCAGTCAATGAATGCGTATGTCTCTAAGCTGCGGATGAAGTGTTCTAGGAGAGTACAGTTCAACGGACCCGACGTTGTTTGGCTGCACAACTCGCGAGCACGTCTCCATCGCCCATCGACACTTGCAGATCGTCACGAACGGCGTACAGACGTATACTTGCACACCGTTATATGGCTCACGCTAGTGTGGAAACAGCTACTAAGAGTATCTGTCCAGTAGGTGTCACACAATGCTCGCAAGCTTGTCTTCCCTTTTGTACCCCACGCAGCAGTGTGGCAACCCATATTTCAACCTTTCAGCGGCGATGTGATACGAAATACCTGCGTTTCTCAAAAAGTTGTGCACAAAATCACCACATAGAACAAGCGGCATGCATGAGTTTCCAACCAATCCACATCGAGATTTCCAACAGTTAGAACAGCTGTGACACACACCACCAGAACCGGAAGTCGGATTGCGTGGAGGACTGCGTCATGCAAAGACTCAAGTATTCCTTGCACATCTTTCCCTCAAGCAAGATTAAGCGCAGGCTCCCATTAAAAGCTGCGCCACTGTGTAGTAAACCACTTAGGTCTTTGACGTGCTGCATATACAGTTGTGTTCCTACTAACAAACCGGTTTAACGGGGTGTACGTGCACTGCATTGCTTTTTCCTTCCAGAAAGGTATTTGCACGAGAAGTCCCGGAAAAGCAATTTCTTTTCCACATATCGGACATTACGAGTTTGTTTCCCAGCACTTCGTTCATGCACTCCTGAGCTGCGTTCATGAACTGTTTTTATTCGTTCGCCGTTTCCGACGGTGTAGCGCACACGTGTCGCAGGTACCCAGAAAGGAGGAGCGAGACACAAGCATTTTGTGATTCGTGAGGCTTGCCTCTCTCCTTCGGAAACAGAGAGGGATAATTACTGATTCAAAGTGTCAGCAAAGTGCTCGCATTACTACTTAATTTTCACGCGGTTTACGCTTTGAAGTAGTACAAACTAAAGGGAATACGGTGAATGAATATCCCAGAGATAACACTTTCTGTTCTTCGGTAATGCAGATGAAACGTTACGATGGCAACAACTTAATGTGAAACTGCAAAATTGGTGATGTGGTGCGACAGCGTAACTTCACACTCCTTCAGTGGCCGGTGCCCTGTCACCTACGCCTGAGAGCACACGACGTAC
>NW_021147659.1:10831-12406 GCF_002837175.3 Physeter macrocephalus
GTTTTCTACTCATGCACGTACGCGGGACTGTACCCACGGGCGCGCGCGTATATACAAGTACATCAGTACCCTATATATACACATATACACGCATACGTACCTTACGTATATGCGTCTACCTATCAATCTGCTCATTCGCTTGGGGATAGATATGTAATGCTGAGCAGTGCAAAGGGAAAAGTGTGTATCCTGTAGTACGCTCTAAAGCACAGAGTTTCGGTGAAGCATTCCTGGCGTGAACTTCGGGAGACCCGTCGAAGAGGTAATTGTGGATGTACTAGACACACACATGTGCCCTTTCCTTATGCGTATGTACAGCCAGTTATACCCGGTGGGCTTTCTGCATGCAGATAGAACCATGACCCTCATACACGTGAGTACGGCCACACGTGCACAGACGTACGTGTCCCATATGTTTGTGTACAACTTGATCCTTGAGCACGTCGATATCGTTACTCTGACGGACACACGTGGCGCCCCAATTAAAACGTAGAGAGATACACGGGAGCGTGAGAGAGATTTGCAAATCAGACGTGCTTGTATTCTTTCTTGTAGACGAATCGTGCATATCCTCAGTGGACCTGCCTGTCAAACCTAGCAGCGTGTACACTGAATGGACGTCCGTACCATCCAGCGTAACCCTCTCACGCTCCACAGGTACAGGCAGATGGCATAGTGCGTGTGTACAAGTGGCAGTCGGCTATGCACACTTTCACGCGATCCCGCTGAGGCTGCAGTCCGTGTTTTCTTCTGACGAGTGTGGCCGAGGGCGACCCAGCAGGTTATCTACAGGTACGTCTCCATGTAAAGACGTTTTTCTACTGATTCCGTTGATCTTTCACTAATAATGTAGATCTAGACACGTAGAGGTCTCTTAACCTGTAGATAATGCGCGGCATCTATCACGTGTACGGGCTAGCGTAACAGGGAAACGTTTCCGTAGATGAATTACGTTTGGCCTACATATACGCTGGTGGTGGCAAGTGTACTCGTGATATATACAGAAAATCAGTTAGACAAATAGAAGTCGGTGTAGCATACATGTGTTCCCCAGGAGGAGTACACTACAAGATCCGATGCTGCTGCCCTAGATGCATTAAGTAGTTGTGTCTACTGAACGCGCGGGCTTTTATATTAGCACGTGCTGGGACGCTCTGCGGATGCCCCTTCAAAGCATATACGCAACAGCCTTTCTTCTTCAGCGAGACTTTACAGACTGTAAACCCCCCAGTAGTAAGTAGACGTGAAAGACACAGAGAAGTGTCTGACTGACCTGACCCCTCTCTCTACACGTATAATTATGTTCTCTCGTTCGCACGCATGACTATATGCGGACGTGAGGCCCGCACAATCTCGTCGTAGTTATGCCTGTATCTAATTCTATGTACCCATGTATATATGTGCACATTCCAAAACGTCGCCGACATATATATGTGTATGTCCACATTTGTTACACGTATGTGTACACGTACTGCGACGTATTCATGCCCTACAGGCTCCCTATTTACTGGCGATCTTGCTGTCAGCACTCCGCAACATCCGCACACAGGGAGTCGACTTCAGTGTATGTGTATC
>NW_021147661.1:0-1030 GCF_002837175.3 Physeter macrocephalus
CGCGTACATGGAGCGTGAAGTTGCTTCTCCACCGCCCCATAGTAATCAAACGTTCTTGCGGGAACAGACGGGAGAGAGCGACAGGCGGACGCGTTGTCTTGGTGCCTGGTAGGGTCGCACGTGCATATGGTATCAAACACACGGGGTCGACGTTGTCGGCCTCTGTGAGATTTTATGCCGAAGTAGCTGGACAAGGACAAAATATTTCCCCTCACGGGCGAATCTGGGGCTAACGTACACCCAACGGAGAAGCAAGACTCGAGTTCTTGATCAAATGTGTGAAGTAGCAGGCCCTGCCTTACGGGTTACCCCAGTCGCCGTGTATGTACGCTCGAGGCCAAGCGGTATCAAGTCTTTCTTGGTGTAAGCGCTGCACAGTCGGACGTCGTACGGGGTGAGGTGTACAGACAAGGGCAGGCGCTTTTAATTAACTGACTGAAGAGGGCACCAGGAACTTGGTGTCTTCGAGCGTCCTGGTAAAGAGCACAACAGATGTCTTTTAACACTTAGGAGAGATGAATTTTGCCACCTTCCACCGTCAGGGTGCACACCTATTTCCCGGTAAAGAAAGATGGCCTGCATGACATATGCATGGGTATAAACATACACCTTTTTCAGCGACCTGTTCTTAAGTGTGCATTTGAATGCGAAGCACGGCAGTGCCCCTTGAATTCACAATGAGGGAAGAGAGCACCGTGTGTGGCAGCCAGGTGCTGGTGTAAATCAAGGCCAGCGAGGGTAGTGTATCACAAAATGGTAAGGGAACAAGGAAAGCGCGTATCTGAGATAGAGGGAGCGGACGACACAATTAAACACTAATTTGCACATCTGAGTATGCAGGCATAAATACGTGTAATGATACCTAGTGAGTATATTGGGGCCATGCGATACAGGCGTGTACTATGCCTGGGGAGATCATGGAAGCATCGTCGGAGTGCTACTCTTGGGTTCGTTTCTGAATTGAATCTTAGTCTGTCCAACTACAGGGTGCGCGCCACCAGGGATCATGTGAATTTTGACAAGTTTCCCG
>NW_021147661.1:2676-3537 GCF_002837175.3 Physeter macrocephalus
TGAATGACACGCAACGTCCGCCAGCGTGAAAGTCAAGAAGTGTATCTGGGAGTGTACAAACCTGCAAAGACTGAGTGATTGTACGTACGTGTCCGTAACCACCAGAGATATATATTTGTATATGAATGAAGAATACATACACCGATCTGTATCCGCGCTCGAATGTGTACAAACATACGTATATATTATATGCATGTACACAAGGAAACAACGTGCATCACTGAATATTCGCGCGGGAAGATATATATATACACACATACTAACATATACACTTGCGCATATATATACATATATATATACATCTGTATGCGCACATATATATGTAGAGGTATGCGGAAAAGTGAACGCATGTATAAGCGGATGGACTGGATACAGAGATCTCTTTCTATCTGCGTGCGCACATACGGAAATGCACAGTCGCGCGGAGAAGTGAACTCATGTACGAACGGATGGAGCGTATACAAAGACCTCTCTGTGTCGGTAGAGGGGTGCTGTACATATATCACTGTGTACGGGCATACAAATCCAACGAGTCAGTGTCAGAGCCTCAGATAGTGCTTGTCTATGTAGAATAGTCAGAGTTGTAATGATAGGTGCAAGTTGTGGTGCGTCTGCATTATAGATGGACGCATGTTCTTAATAACATCATTACCAACGTGTATATACCTGTATGTACGTATACACATATATGTGCGTAGATGTATAGCTTTTGCTGTTCACAAGTTGATTTGTCGTTGTCCGTTTGCAGTTACATGTGCCTCTCGGGTGCTCAGTGTTCACCAAAGTACGTAAGTAGATACACGTATATGAACTCCTTTTTACCCGTGTAAAGCGTCTTTTCATCATCCAGAATTCTACGCA
>NW_021147661.1:4668-6206 GCF_002837175.3 Physeter macrocephalus
TGAATGACACGCAACGTCCGCCAGCGTGAAAGTCAAGAAGTGTATCTGGGAGTGTACAAACCTGCAAAGACTGAGTGATTGTACGTACGTGTCCGTAACCACCAGAGATATATATTTGTATATGAATGAAGAATACATACACCGATCTGTATCCGCGCTCGAATGTGTACAAACATACGTATATATTATATGCATGTACACAAGGAAACAACGTGCATCACTGAATATTCGCGCGGGAAGATATATATATACACACATACTAACATATACACTTGCGCATATATATACATATATATATACATCTGTATGCGCACATATATATGTAGAGGTATGCGGAAAAGTGAACGCATGTATAAGCGGATGGACTGGATACAGAGATCTCTTTCTATCTGCGTGCGCACATACGGAAATGCACAGTCGCGCGGAGAAGTGAACTCATGTACGAACGGATGGAGCGTATACAAAGACCTCTCTGTGTCGGTAGAGGGGTGCTGTACATATATCACTGTGTACGGGCATACAAATCCAACGAGTCAGTGTCAGAGCCTCAGATAGTGCTTGTCTATGTAGAATAGTCAGAGTTGTAATGATAGGTGCAAGTTGTGGTGCGTCTGCATTATAGATGGACGCATGTTCTTAATAACATCATTACCAACGTGTAAACACAGAGACAGTGGCATCTCACTAGAACAAGAGAGTCGACTGCGGTCACTGATGTGCGACTGACACGAATAACGTATGTCTCTCTCTTTCCACATACATATACATATACAGATGAATTCTATGAACACAGGTGCGTATAATACGCATATACCTATATGTGTGTACTCGTATGAAAGAAGAGGTTTATATGTGTAGCCACAGAATGCAGAAGACCACAGGCGGGCGATCCCAAGGATGTTCAAGAGGAACCGTTTCTCTAATATTAAACTGGCTACAGTATTTTTCCGGAAACACTGCGCGCCGCCGCATTTCCAGCAGAAGTATAGCTTCTCGGTTGTACTAACCGCTTACACTGAAACACCTAGTTAATACCCTAAAATTGCTTGTCCTTCGTGCGCGGTTTCGCCAGTTAGCTGCCGCTTCCAGTAATACCGTTGCTTTCAGGATGCGCGTCAGCCAGATGCACTGCGGCAGAGGAAACATACCTTCTCCTTTGGTGATCGGAGATTCACGTAAGACTCCAAGAGTGATTCCCTATGGTACGGAAGCTTCCTTTACTTAACGCTCTAGTACTGATAATAGTCACACTCCGACAGTAGTGATAGTGGTACTATAAAGGACTGTAATCACAACACGGGAAACGAGCATGTCAGCACAACAAGTAGTGGCACTGATACGTTTGCAGATAAAATACTAATCACTCCGGGCCTGACACAGCACCAGCGATTCCTGTTACTGGAGGCCCTGCGACTCCGACGTTTACATGAACGTAAAACGTAGCACTCACTATGCCGTCCGAACACCTCACTTCATTAAACCAGAGATTCTGTCGAGGCCACTGGAACTTAAGGGGATCCTTTCAAAGGGAACATCCT
>NW_021147661.1:6367-7839 GCF_002837175.3 Physeter macrocephalus
CAATAAAGAAGACGAGGCGGCAAAATACCCCGACATCAGGTAGCAGTTTGTTGGAGTTGACTCGACAGCGTCCCAGTTCCTGTGCAACAATACTGACGCCAACTTCTCGTACCCAAAACCGTGACTACCTTTAGGCGTGCACCTACGTAATCATCCACTAGGCTCCTTATCCGTTTATCAGTCTGTTGACCTACTCTACCTTTTTGCATATCAGGAAGTTTCATTCGCAGAATAAATGAGTATCTCCCTCGGTAGAGGTTTACTCACGTGTCTGCCTACTACAATACAGCTGCAGGTGTTCGCAACGCATATTGCCGTGCACGTCAGTCTAACAAACATAGCTTTTCCGTCTTTTCGCCAGAGTTTTCTTCAAAGGCGCATTGTTTGCGTAACTAATTTTTATGATTCCACGCACACTGCTTGTCGGCAAAGCCCCCTTTCTCCCACTTGATGAAGTGAAGCTCCCCTACTATTCTTGCGGAAGCGCGACTTCCACGCAGCGAGGCTTGAGTTCTTGCTGACAGTGTCCTTTGTGTCCCGGTGGAAGCGGCCTTCACTCTTTTAGCAAGGGAATTCTGCCAGGCAGCAGAAAGCCCAGTAGCACCGACCTCATGACACAAAGAGCTACGCTGCATGTGTAGCCGGCCGGTGTCGCTGTCGACGACTGCTGACAAAACCGGCAACTAGACACCTGCACCCGTACAAATGCAGACTCTGAAGGAAGTCGCTTTGGGCGCTGTGTCTGATCCATGTATATACTTGGCTTCTTTAGAAAAAGAAAGGCCGTGCTGCAAGAGCTCTGCTGCGTCTCTGGTTAGGGGTACCGACGTACGTCTCGCCAATGCAATGTCCTCAGTTGTAGTGCTACAAGCACATTTCAGGCCTGCGTTATATGCATCCACCTACACACTTTTCTGCCTTCTACTGATCGGAATAGGCCTGCATCGTTGGGGGTCCTCAGCTGTAGTGCTACATGCACATTTCAGGCCTGCGTTATATGCAGCCACCTATACACTTTTCTGCCTTCTACTGATGGGCACAGGCCTGCACCATGGGGGACAAAGTCTCTTGACAACCAGAGGCGCTTGTATCCAACGGGAGCTGTCCCTTAATAGTATCGACTGTGCTTCATATATTGCGTATCACTGTAGTGGAAGGCTAGCAGCTTTCCTACCCTTCGTCTTAGTGGGAGGCCAGGAGTTTCGGGTACCTCCAGTACTCAGCACCGGCCTGAAGCCAACTAGATCTCCTACTGACGCAGCGCTAACATTGTCTATCGCGCGTAACAAGATGCTTGCAGCGTGTACGACATGTTCTGCAAGACTGGAACACTTGCAGGTCCTGTTGTCTGCCTCGATAAACAACCCTGCAGCTTCTTTTGGATATCTTCTGCAAGAGAATGCACTGTAGTTTGTGTTAGCGGGCGGCCTGCGCCCCATAAGTAGGACGTGCTGCTGTCTGCATTGGGGGTT
>NW_021147661.1:9276-10421 GCF_002837175.3 Physeter macrocephalus
TGTGGAGACCTACTCACGAATGTGCGCCTCGAAGAAAGGAAATCAGGTTCTCTTCATTTTAAGGTGTGTGCGTGTGTGTGTGTGTGTGTGTGTACAGCTACGTATAGGTCTTTAAATATGAAGGGGAAGACGGGATATACACATGTATATACGTAGTAAACAGGGATATCCTGTAACTAAGGAGGAACCTGCAGTCACATCATTGTTCTTCCCAAGTACGACCGGTCCACCTCATCTATATTCACATGACTATAAATATATATGCGGAGGTATAGACTTGTTCCTGGTTCTATACATACAAGTGTGTACATACAAGCTGGTGTATTCAAGTATACATTTCACTACACGTGCACATTTGCACCGTTCGACTTCACAAATGCAAACGAAAAAACGCTAGGAATCAAAGGCAAACAGGTGATGAGCTTTTCTCGGAGGACATATCATACTTCAGACAACAGCTCTACATCTATATCCTCTTAAGCCCGGACGTTAGCTCTTACGTATCATACATCAGTACCCACGCACTTGTCCACCTCTCTGCGTTTATGTTCTAGCGATGTGCTTGTTTGTGTGTGTGCTTGCATATATACATCCATGTAGATTCATGTCTATACATTACACGGTCTTCAGCAAAGTCACCACATACTCAAGCACGTAGCAGAACAAATCCAACTTCTCAGAAAAACAACTCTCAGCTGAAAATTACAAATTCACAACGTTGTACCTCCTGCCACGCGTAGCGTGTAACTCTTCCATATTTCACACGGTTTTATACGTGTATTTATATATAAGTATATATACATACATGCACATGTGTACGTGTACTTACATGTGAGATAGGACAATTGTCTCTAGGGTGGGAAAGATGATCGAGGTGCGACTCGAGACGTACAACAAGTATAGGATGTCGATTTGTTTTTCATGAAGCGCACGCAGCGCCCATCAGCGTGAAGAGTCAAGAAGTGCCACTGTGGGTGCAAAAACCTCCGGAGACCGTGAGGATGCTTGCCCGTAACCACCCTATATATGTAGGATATGTGCACCGGTGTATATCCGCGAACATGTACTAACAAACGTATCAGTGATATACATACACGTAAGAAGAATATGTGCATTTCTGCGCGCGTGAAGACGTATATATATAT
>NW_021147661.1:11156-12397 GCF_002837175.3 Physeter macrocephalus
TAGGTACGAGATACAGTGGCAAAACTGAGCGCAACCTGCAGAAGGTATCAGTTTCCGCAATACAGATTTCTGCATTTTCTTACCAGACTGAGCACGATGATCTCGTCTTTCTCTTTCTTCTGGAAATCCATCCGGCTAATCAGTGAGAAGATGAAATTAGGTGTCTCCGCCTGTTGTGACTGCTCCTTGAATCGTATCGTAGCAGAGAGCAGCGCAGCTTTCCGGAAAAGTACATTTTGACTTCTGCGTAGCTGCACTTTTTTAAAGCTTCTAGGCCGAGCCTTATTCTCTTTGTATCTGATATGATGTCGGATAACAATGGCATGTGACCCGATATGCATTCACGCAGTAGGGAGTTGCGAAACTTTACATAAAGGAATCTTGCATTGTCTCTCCCTGCAGTCATAACACAGCTTCTAGGCCACCTGTTCTCCTCCCCTTTGTGTCTGAAATGATGTCGGGTAGTAATATCACTTAACCTGACACATGGAGCTCTTCAGTGTTTTGCATCCGTCTCTTGTAGTCATTTGTATCACTGGTAACATTTTATATCGTGCACTATCTAACCTCCCTCCCCACGTGTGTCTCGTCCACATGTTGATTTCACCTTTTTATAATTCTGTTCAGTGAGCATTACCTGATAACACCATGCACACTTTATATCCGTACTGTTCTTCAATGCCTGCAATACAGAGCTGCGCATCCTCTCCTTTGTCCCTCAGTCTGATACAACTTCTCGATTCGTTGTCCTAACGGGTTGAGCGCCTATGCGTATTCCAGAGACATAAATATTCTCATTTCTCGCTTTTTCGTGTTACAGACGCAGCTCTATGCATCTGCAAAAGTCGTCAGCGACTCACAATCAGACGGACAAACCGCGGCTGGCTATTATTACCTGACGCCTATACACATATACAGTGTATGCTTGTGGGTTCCAAAAACATTCCTTCGCAAGATTTCTGTTGACCTACTCTACCTTTTTGCATATCAGGAAGTTTCATTCGCAGAATAAATGAGTATCTCCCTCGGTAGAGGTTTACTCACGTGTCTGCCTACTACAATACAGCTGCAGGTGTTCGCAACGCATATTGCCGTGCACGTCAGTCTAACAAACATAGCTTTTCCGTCTTTTCGCCAGAGTTTTCTTCAAAGGCGCATTGTTTGCGTAACTAATTTTTATGATTCCACGCACACTGCTTGTCGGCAAAGCCCCCTTTCTCCCACTTGATGAAGTGAAGCTC
>NW_021147663.1:0-5742 GCF_002837175.3 Physeter macrocephalus
TGCACTGTGCCAATGACATAAGCGATTTAAGGCGCTGGGTAGATCTAGGTATCCCTGAACCTGCCAAAAGGCTCGCAGGATTCCGGAGGAATGTGTTCATTATCCCGGCCGCATGGAATGTCGACTTTCCGCTTGGCAGCCAGCGGCGGCCGGTGTGAGAAAGCCAGAGTGAACACTAATCACAGAGCTGTTCCATTGCAACTCAGAGTCGGCCCTGAGAGCCACTGGCATTACAGCGAAGACTTTCTACACCTGTGTTCGGGCACATTGGAAAGATTTGTCACTCCAAGAATGCAACGAAGAAAACCGTGTGTTGCCTTTCAAACTGCATTCAAAGAGAGTAGCCGGACTACCTAGGGAGCGGAACGGTGCTCGATCGGCCCACAAGAGTCATTGAGTACACCGTGTTCTTCCCAGGGACGTGGTGAGGCAGCGGGAGTCCTAGGAATAGCCTACTGGCCTTAACGGACTACTTTGCCTAAGGGTCCATGGAAATCGTTGGTACGGGTCAACTCGTGGATGGAAACCCGGCCATTACGTTGAGCCTGCGGGACAGGTCTGGCTTTCCCGTCGTGTGAAGAGGGCTGCTGGAGGCTTCCTGCAACGAACAGGAAACAATCTGTGAATCCCGGAAACCTGCCTTTCCCTCAGGCGGCCTGGCCACTGTGAAGGGAGGACGGGCAACAACATTGTTTTTCCCTTCAATTTGAGACCGCCAGTGTCCTGCTCTCCCGTTGGGAAAATAAGGCTTGTCTCACTGGGTCCCGAGGGCAGCCTAGACAGAGCACAGGTACGTGTAGATTCTGACCAAGGAAAGGAGACTCAAGCAGCACCCTGCACCTTCCCTAATCCCACTTTGGCACCAAGGGAGTCCTGCACGGGCTGAAGGGCGTGACCGACGTCATTCCTTAAGTTAGGCCAAAGTGTCCTTTGATCTTACAAAAGCTGAGGCCGTGTTGCAGGGGCCACAGGTGCGCTTGTCAGGCTGCATCATCGAAAGTCGACTTGCCTGCTTGGCGAGCCGAGGGCGGCTTGGGGTTCCCACCATGGGACACTCAGCGGCGTGTTGTCTCATTGCAGTCCTGGTTCAGCCGTGGGGCACACTTGCAGTCCACCTAAGACCCGCTAGACCTGTCCTCGGGAGGACTTCTGAAAGATTGGCAACGCAACGGGGCAACAAAGAGAGCAGTGCTTTGCCTTTCACTCTTCATTCCAAGAGATGATCCGAAGGGCCTGGGGCCCTGCCGGTTGGTAGGTCGCCTGAGAGGTGGCATCCGGGACACATTGTGTTTCCTTGCCTTGTGGTGTGGACGCGGGAGTCCCAGGAGTCCTGAAAAGCACACTAGCGTTTAGCCACTGCTTCGAGCAAGGCTTCCTGGGAAATGCTGCATGGCTGCCCGGCATGGGGGGATGCAATGGCTGGACCTGGCCTGCAGCTTGGCGCTCAGTGTAGTTTTGCTTTGAGGTGGAGGGGGTTCAGGGATGCATCAGGAATGGAAGGGGAAACACACGATATCTCGGAAGGGACTTCCGCTGTCCTTCCCAAGACTTTCCAGAATGCAAGAATGGACTGACAGAGCACGGTATTTCAGGCCGCTTTCACGTCCAACGATCCTTCTTTCCAGTTGGGAGGTCCTACATTTCTCTTAAGGTCCCAATCTCAAAGTTGAACACAGCCCACATACGGATAGTTTCCCACGAAGCGAAAGGGACACAAGGAGGTGTGTGGCACCTTCTCGGAATAATTTTGTAGCCAGGGAGTTGTGCACTGTGCGCGTGGCATAAAACGTGAGAGGTCGTGGGTAGATTTAGGTGTCCGTGAACCTGCCAAAAGCCCAGCGGTGTTCAGGGGGAAACTGTCCGTTTTCCAGGCGGCATCGAAAGTCGAGTTACTGCTTGCCAGAGAGAGCCGCTCGGTAGGTACACCCAGCATGAACACTGCGCTGCGTGTTTCTCATGGCTCCTCAGTGTCAGCACTGTGGGCCAGCGCCTGGCATTCCACCTCAGACCTTCTACACCTCCGTTCAGGGGCACTTTTGAGTGTCTTGGCTATCTAGCTCTGCAACCAAGAGAAGAGTTTGTTGCCTGTCCCTCTGCATTCCAGGAGGTTATCTGGAGGACGTTCCTCGCGGAACGGTGCTCAGGGGGCCAAGAAGAGTTTCGGTACACCGTGTCCTTCCCAGGGACACGGGGAGGCAGCGGGAGTCCTAGGAAAAGGCATAGTGACCTTCATGCACTACTTGCCTGAGGTTTCAGGGAAAGCCTCTGCACGCGTCCATTCCTGGATGGAGTACCTGAAACGTACTTTGGTCTTGTGCAACACTACAGTGTTCCCTCTATGTATAAAGGGCGCCGGGAGGGCTCCTGCACGGTATCGAAAACAGAGTGTTCCTCTAGGAAAATTCCCCTCCTCTCACAGAGCCATGCTACTTGGGAAGAGAACACGAGCAACCGCACTGCTTCTCAGGCCACTTTGAGGCCGCACTTTCAGCTCTCCCACGGGGACAATAATGCTCTTGCCTTTAGGTGACTAATATCAAAATGGAAGCCAGCACATGTACTTGTAGTTTCAGACCAATGCAAAGAGACTCAAGCGGCACCCAGGACGTTCCCTGATCCAGCTTTGGCACCAAGAGAGTCCTGCACGGGCTGGATGACTTCAACGACGTAAGTCCCGGGCTTCGGTCAAAGGGTCCTTGTATCTCCGAAAACCCGAGGTGGCGTTCCGGGGCCAAGTGTACGTTTGCCAGGCTACCTCTGAAGTTGGCTGTCTGCTTGGCAGATACAGACGGCAGATGAGTGTTTCCGGGAGGAACCGTAAACGCAGTGCCTGTTTCATGGCAGCCGTGGTTCAGCAGTGGTTTACACCTTTGCATTTGCAATGCACCAACGACCTGCTAGGCCTGTGCTCGGGAGGACTTTCAAAAGCTGGGCAATCTAGATGGGCAACAAAGAGAGCAGACGGTTGCCTTTCATTCTTCCTGCAGAGAAATGATCCCCAGGGCTTAGGTACCTGTATTTGGTTAGGTGGCTTACGAAGACACGTTGGGTACACAGTGCCTTGTCATGCGACGTGGTGAGGACCCAGGAGTCCTACGAGGCCTGAAGAGCACACTAGCGTTAAGCCACTGCTTTGCCTAAGGCTTGTGGGCCAATGCTGCCGGCCTGGAAGCATTGTGGATGCCTTTCCGGGCCCTTGTTTTGATCTTCGTGATCAGAGTAGTTTGCCCTTTATTTGACGTCAAGGGGGCTCTGGCATGCCTCAGGCAAGGAAGTGGAAACACCGTTTTCCTTTCATGGAAAACACTCTTTCCTCTGAGGCACATTCCAGCATGCAAACAAAGACTAACCGAACATTGTATGTAGGCACCTTTGAGGCTCCGAGGATTCTTCTTTCATCTAGGGAATTACTACGTTTCTCCTAAGGTCCCAGTATCAACGTTGAAGCCAGCCCACGGACGACGTGCAGTTTCTCAAGAACCAAGGGAGACAGAGGAAGCACTCACTGTGGTCCCTTCTCCTAAGAAGTTTTTAGGCAGGGAGATGTGCACTGTGCCAATGACATAAGCGATTTAAGGCGCTGGGTAGATCTAGGTGTCCCTGAACCTGCCAAAAGGCTCGCAGGATTCCGGAGGAATGTGTTCATTATCCCGGCCGCATGGAAAGTCGACTTTCCGCGTGGCAGCCAGCGGCGGGTTCCGGAGGAATGTGTTCATTATCCCGGCCGCATGGAAAGTCGACTTTCCGCTTGGCAGCCAGCGGCGGGCGGTATGGGAAAGCCAGAGTGAACACTAAGCACAGGGCTGTTCCAGGGCAGCTCGGGGTCGGTCCTGAGAGCCACTGGCATTACAGCGAAGACTTTCTAGACCTGTGTTCGGGGCACATTGGAAAGATTGGTCACTCCACGAAGGCAACGAAGAAAACCGTGTGTTGCCTTTCACACTGCTTTCACAGAGAGGAGCCGGACTACCTAGGGAGCGGATCGGTCCTCGTGGGGCCCCCAAGAGTCATTGAGTACACCGTGTTCTTCCCAGGTACGTGGTGAGGCAGCGGGAGTCCTAGGAATAGCCTACTGGCCTTAACGGACTACTTTGCCTAAGGATCCATAGAAATCGTTGGTCCGGGTCAACTCGTGGATGGAAACCGGGCCATTACGTTGAGCCTGGGGGACAGGTCTGGCTTTCCGTGGTGTGAAGAGGGCTGCTGGAGGCCTCTTGCAACGAACAGGAAACAGTCTGTGAATCCCGGAAACCTTCCTTGCCCCTCAGTCGGCCTGGGTACTGTGAAGGGAGGACGGGCAGCAACATTGTTTTTCCCTTCAATTTGAGGCCGCCAGCGTCCTGCTCTCCCGTTGGGAAAATAAGGCTTGTCTCACTGGGTCCCTAGGGCAGCCTAGACAGAGCACAGGTACGTGTAGTTTCTGACCAAAGAAAGGAGGCGCAAGCAGCACCCTGCACCTTCCCTGATCCCACTTTGGCACCAAGGGAGTCCTGCACGGGCTGAAGGGCGTGACCGACGTCATTCCTTAAGTTAGGCCAAAGTGTCCTTTGATCTTACAAAAGCTGAGGCCGTGTTGCAGGCGCCACAAGTGCGCTTGTCAGGCTGCATCATCGAAAGTCGACTTGCCTGCTTGGCGAGCCGAGGGCGGCTTGGGGTTCCCACCATGGGACACTCAGCGGCGGGTTGTCTCATTGCAGTTCTGGTTCAGCCGTGGGGCCCACTTGCAGTCCACCTAAGACCCGCTAGACCTGTGCTCTGAGGACTTCTGAAAGATTGGCAACGCAACGGGGCAACAAAGAGAGCAGTGCTTTGCCTATCACTCTTCATTCCAAGAGATGATCCGAAGGGCCTGGGGCCCTGCAGGTTGGCAGGTCGCCTGAGAGGTGGCATCCGGGACACATTGTGTTTCCCTGCCTCGTGGTGTGGACGCGGGACTCCCACGAGTCCTGAACAGCACACTAGCGTTGAGCCACTGCTTCGAGCAAGGCTTCCTGGGAAATGCTGCATGGCTGCCCGGCATGGGATGCAATGGCTGGACCTGGCCTGCAGCTTGGCGCTCAGTGTAGTTTTGCTGTGAGGTGGAGGGGGCTCAGGGATGCATCAGGAATGGAAGGGGAAACACACGAAGGGACTTCCGCTGTCCTTCCCCAGACTTTCCAGTATGCAAGGATGGGCTGAGAGAGCACGGTATTGCAGGCCGCGTTCACGTCGAACGATCCTTCTTTCCAGTTGGGAGGTACTACATTTCTCTTAAGGTCCCAGTCTCGAAGTTGAACACAGCCCACCTACCGATAGTTTCCCACGAAGCGGAAGGGACACAAGGAGGTGTGTGGCACCTTCTCGGATTAATTTTGTAGCCAGGGAGTTGTGCACTGTGCGCGTGGCATAAAATGTGAGAGGTCTTAGGTAGATTTAGGTGTCCGTGAACCTGCCAAAAGCCTAGCGGTGTTCAGGGGGAAACTGTCCGTTTTCCAGACGGCCTCGAAAGTCGAGTTACTGCTTGCCAGAGAGAGCCGCTCGGGAGGTACACCCAGCATGAACACTGCGCAGCGTGTTTCTCATGGCCCCTCAGCGTCAGCACTGAGAGCCAGCGCCTGGCATTCCACCTCAGACCTTCTACACCTCCGTTCAGGGGCACTTTGGAGTGTCTTGGCTATCTAGCTCTGCAACCAAGAGAAGAGTGTGCTGCCTCTCCCTCTGCATTCCAGGAGGTGATCCGGAGGACTTTGCTCGCAGAACGGG
>NW_021147663.1:10954-12377 GCF_002837175.3 Physeter macrocephalus
GTTCCCGGGGGGAACCGTAAACGCAGTGCCTGTTTCATGGCAGCCGTGGTTCAGCAGTGGTTTTCCCCTTTGCATTTGCGATACACCTACGACCTGCTCGGCCTGTGCTCGGGAGGACTTTGGAAAGCTGGGCAATCTAGATGGGCGACGAAGAGAGCAGAGGGTTGCCTTTCATTCTTCCTGCAGAGAAATGATCCCCAGGGCCTAGGTACCTGTATTTGGGTAGGGGGCCTACGAAGGCACGTTGGGTACACAGTGTCTTGCCATGCGACGTGCTGAGGACCCAGGAGTCCTACGAGTCCTGAAGAGCACACTAGCGTTAAGCCACTGCTTTGCCTAAGGCTTCTGGGCCAATGCTGCCGGCCTGGCAGCATTATGGATGCCTTTCCGGGACCTTGTTTTGATCTTCGTGATCAGGGTAGTTTGCCCTTTATTTGACGTCAAGGGGGCTCTGGCATGCCTCAGGCAAGGAAGTGGAAACACCGTTTTCCTTTCATGTCAAACACCCTTTCCCCTGAGGCACATTCCAGCATGCAAGCAAAGACTAATGGAACATTGTATGTAGGCACCTTTGAGGCTGCGAGGATTCTTCGTTCACCTAGGGCCTTTCTACGTTTCTCCTGAGGTCCCAGTATGAACGTTGAATCCAGCCCATGGACGAAGTGTAGTTTCTCTAGAACCAAGGGAGACAGAGGAAGCACTCACTGTGGTCCCTTCTCCTAATAAGTTTTTAGGCAGGGAGATGTGCACTGTGCCAATGACATAAGCGATTTAAGGCGCTGGGTAGATCTAGGTGTCCCTGAACCTGCCAAAAGGCTCGCAGGGTTCCGGAGGAATGTGTTCATTATCCCGGCCGCATGGAAAGTCGACTTTCCGCTTGGCAGCCAGCGGCGGGCGGTATGGGAGAGCCAGAGTGAACACTAAGCACAGAGCTGTTCCAGGGCAGCTCGGGGTCGGCCTTGAGAGCCACTGGCATTACAGCGAAGGCTTTCTAGACCTGTGTTCGGGGCACATTGGAAAGATTGGTCACTCCACGAATGCCACGAAGAAAACCGTGTGTTGCCTTTCACGCTGCATTCAAAGAGAGGAGCCGGAGTACCTAGGGAGCGGAACGGTGCTCGATGGGCCCACAAGAGTCATTGAGTACACGTGTTCTTCCCAGGGACATGGTGAGGCAGCGGGAGTCCTAGGAATAGCCTACTGGCCTTAACGGACTACTTTGCCTAAGGATCCATAGAAATCGTTGGTCCGGGTCAACTCGTGGATGGAAACCGGGCCATTACGTTGAGCCTGGGGGACAGGTCTGGCTTTCCGTGGTGTGAAGAGGGCTGCTGGAGGCCTCTTGCAACGAACAGGAAACAGTCTGTGAATCCCGGAAACCTTCCTTGCCCCTCAGTCGGCCTGGGTACTGTGAAGGGAGGAC
>NW_021147665.1:0-4917 GCF_002837175.3 Physeter macrocephalus
GTAGAGTTTCTGCTGAGAAATCAGCTGTTAACCTTATGGGAGTTCCTTTGGATGTTATTTGTCGTTTTTCCCTTGCTGCTTTCAACAATTTTTCTTTGTCTTTAATTTTTGCCAATTTGATTAATACGTGTCTCGGCGTGTTTCTCCGTGGGCTTATCCTATATGGGACTCGCTGCGCTTCCTCGACTTGGGTGGCTGTTTCCTTTCCCATGTTAGGGATGTTTTGGACTATAACGTCTTCAAATAATTTCTCGGCTCCTTTCTCTCTCTCTTCTTCTGGGATCCCAGTGATGTGAATGTTGTTGCGTTTAATGTTGTCCCAGAGGTCTCTTAGGCCTTCTTCATTTCTTTTCATTCTTTTTTCTTTAGTCTGTTCCGCAGCAGTGAATTCCACCATTCTGTCTTCCAGGTCACTGATCCGTTCTTCTGCCTCAGTTATTCTGCTGTTGATTCCTTCTAGTGTAGTTTTCATTTCAGTTATTGTATCGTTCATCTCTGTTTGTTTGTTCTTTAATTCTTCTAGGTCTTTGTTAAACATTTCTTGCGTCTTCTCGATCTTTGCCTCCATTTTTATTCCGAGGTCCTGGATTATCTTCACTCTCATTATTCTGAATTCTTTTTCTGGACGGTTGCCTATCTCCACTTGATTTAGTTGTTTTTCTGGGGTTTTATCTTGTTCCTTCATCTGGTATATAGTCCTCTGCCTTTTCATCTTGTCTGTCTTTCTGTGAATATGGTTTTTGTTCCACAGGCTGCAGGACTGTAGTTTTTCTTGCTTCTGCTGTCTGCCCTCTGGTGGATGAGGCTATCTAAGAGGCTTGATGAGAGGCTCCGGTGGTGGGTAGAGCTGACTGTTGCTGTGCTGGGCAGAGCTCAGTAAAACTTTATTCCACTTGCCTGTTGATGGGTGGGGCTGGGTTGCCTCCCTGTTGGTTGTTTTGCCTGAGGCGACCCAACAGTGGAGCCTATCTGGGCTCATTGGTGGGGCTAATGACAGAGTCTGGGAGGGCTCACACCAAGGAGTACTTCCCTGAACTTCTGCTGCCACTGTCCTTGTCCCCATGGTGAAACAGAGCCACCCCCCCACCTCTGCAGGAGACCTTCCAACACTAGCAGGTAGGTCTGGTTCAGTCTCTCCCGGGGTCACTGCTCCTTCCTCTGGGTCCCGATGCGCCCACTACTTTGTGTGTGCCTTCCAAGAGTGGGGTCTCTGTTTCCCCCAGTCCTGTCGAAGTCCTGCAGTCAATTCCCACTAGGCTTCAAAGTCTGATTCTCTAGGAATTCCTCCTCCCGTTGCCGGATCCCCAGGTTGGGAAGCCTGACGTGGGGCTCAGAACCTTCACTCCAGTGGGTGGACTTCTTTGGTATAAGTGTTCGCCAGCCTGTGAGTCACCCACCCACCAGTTATGGGGTTTGATTTTACTGTGATTGCGCCCCTCCTACCGTCTCCTTTTGGCTTCTCCTTTGTCTTTGGATGTGGGGCATCTTTTTTGGTGAGTTCCGGTGTCTTCCCGTCGATGATTGTCCGGCCGCTAGGTGTGAGTCTGGTGTTCTCCTAAGGGGGAGTGAGAGCACGTCCTTCTACTCCGCCACCTTGTTTCCTCCTCCCATTTTATTGTCTTTTGATTGTTTTCAGAAGACTTGGAAAAGAACTTTTGGAGGCCTGAACGAACCCCTTCCTTTGTCTGCATTGAAAAACTTCTGCTGAGTTCACATTATTATTAGCACAAAATCCAAGCTGCTTTTGCTTGTCAGGCCTTATATATCAATATTGTGGACCCTCCCTGCCTTGGTTTAGAGGGATTCAGTAACTTGCCCAATGTAACGTAGCTAGTAAATAGCAGAGCCAGGACCTTTCTGATTGCAAATATGTTGTTGAAATCATACTAGTCTGCCTCCCAAGCCCACAAAAGAGGCGAAGCTACAAGGCTGAAGTATTTTTTAAATATAGCGATTTCAAGAACAATTTCACAGCGGAAGTGATATTTTTAGACTAGGCATCTGATCACATTTGTTGCTGGTGTTATTTTTAGTTTGTTAATATTCGGTCTTGCTCCGTGACATTATTCATCCATTGTGGATGTGAATCAAGTTGCTGTTGTTGTTGATTTCAGGTGTCATTGTGTCAGATGAGCAACCCGTAGCACCAGTGTCATCGACAGCACCTGGGATGAAAACGGAAAGCTTACCTGCTTCTGAAGGGCACGTGCGGGAAACCATGACCACGTCAGCAATACCAGTGAAACCAGTCGTGGCAGAAACTTGCATCAGTGATAAAGAGATGGAAAAAGGGGGCCCGGGGCAGCCTCCCTCCTGCCACAGATCCGAGGGCGGCTTGGTGGACAGAGAAGCCGTGAAGAGGGTGCCCTACCTGTCTTTGTCTCAATACGACTTTCTGGAGACAGACGTTTCTTTCCAGCCTTGGGGGAGTGAGAATTCCGTCCTGATTGCAGAACCTGGGAATTATACCTCCATCAGGGAACAGTTGCACAGGAAGTCGCCTCAGGACAGCCTGAGCAGTAGCTGCCCTCAGTGAGACACGGTCATCGCCAAACCTGGGCGGGAGCAGGCTTCCCAGCAGGTGGACCCACCCTTGAACCAGAATGTGGATGACTCCGATAATGAGGTCGCTGTCACTCTCGTAGATACTTCTCAACCCGGAGACCCGCTGAGTCTGCACGAGCCCCTTAAGATTGTCATCACCATGAGCAGTACCCCCAACTCCATGAGAGGCTTGGAAAGTTCTCTCCAGCTGAAGGTGGTTGGTGCTGAGGGAACTGGCTTCAAGTGTGATGCTGAGCCAGTTCCCCCAGGGGCCGCTGGTGCTGAGAAACAGATGAGAATTCCCGTCATCACCCTTGAGCTGTCTGAGGGTGGAGGAGGAGGCATGGTGTGTCCCCAAGGCAGTGGAAGTGACAGGACGCCGGAGAGATTGAAGGTGGAGGCGTCTTCCAATCCGTGTTCTGGCTATGAATCTGGGGACAGGGGCGATGCCACACCGGCCCGCAGCCCTTCCCCAAGAGACCCCTGTACAACTCCGTCACCCACGGCTGATGTGGTCTCCGAGTCTGAGAGGGGCATGGAAGTCCAGGCGAACCTTGACCCATCATCTTGTAGAACCAGCCAGGAAAAGAGACACTCCCAAGTCCTCAGTGTAGACAGCGCGACAGACGTCTTCTTGAGCAAAAGTTCTGCATACGTTATTATCGATAAAGAGCAAACAGTGCCAACTTCCAAATCTGACCTGGAGGCCAAGGAAGGACAAATGCCAAATGAATCCAACTTCCTGGAATTTGTCTCCCTGTTAGAATCAATGAATACTTCCAAGGTGGTGGTATGCAACCAAAGGAAGGAGCGGGCAGAGCAGAGCAAAGACAGCGGGCTTCCTGGAGGTATGGCTCCCCCTCAGTTCTGTCCTGACAAAGCATTGCCTCTCTCTGTCATTGGCCTTCTGTGATTTGATTTTGCAAACAGCGGGACAACTGTTGTGTAATAATTGGGTGCCTGGCGTCGTCACTGATATTTGCTGAGTGTATCAAAAGTAAGCTGTGTGATGAGCATGGATGAAACCTGGCTTATTCCACCAGGAAATTTAAGGCATAGTAATGAAGATTTGGCTTCCCTAGAAGGCAAGAATGTTTATTTGTAACGAAATGAACAGTTACATATATATATATTCTTTTTGCGGTACGCTGGCCTCTCAGTGCTGTGGCCTTTCCCACCGTGGAGCACAGGCTGCAGACGCGCAGGCCCAGCAGCCATGGCTCACGGGCCCAGCCGCTCCCCGGCACGTGGTATCCTCCCGGACCGGGGCACAAACCCATGTCCCGTGCATCGGCAGGCGGACTCTCAACCACTGCGCCACCAGGGAAGCCCCTGAGCAGTTATATTTTACCATGGTGACAAGACCCCTGAAGATAGCTCTTCCTTAATAGAATAGATGCAGAACTTACCGGGCGGTCCAGTGGTTGAGACTTCGCCTCCGAATGCAGGGGGTGCACATTGAATCTCTGGTTGGGAAGCTAAGATCCCACATGACTCATGGCCAGAAAAACCAAAGCATAAAATAGAAGCAATATTGTAACAAATTCAGTAAGAGTTTTTTTTTTTTGCGCGACACGGGCCTCTCACTGCTGTGGCCTCTCCCGTTGCGGAGCGCAGGCTACGGTCGCGCAGGCTCAGCGGCCATGGCCCCGGGCCTAGCCGCTCCGCGGCATGTGGGATCTTCCCGGACCCGGGCACGAACCCGTGTCCCCTGCAATAAGACTTTTTAAAAAATAAATGAAGAAAAATTAAGGTATGAAAAAAATAGAATAGATGCATTCTGGGAAAGCTGATTGTAAAGCAAATTTCTGTGAAAGGCATCCACTTTTCGGTTGAATTCCATTATATAATCCTCTGTGCTGAATTCTCTAATTATCCCAAGTTGTAAACATAATTATAACAAACACACAGCTCTTAATTTACGCCGGCACCATCCTAAGCACTTCATAGATATTAAAAGTGACCATCGGGTGACCATCAGTGGTGGTTTGTCCAAAAAGGCCCTCATTAACATGTGTTTTGCCAACATAATTACATTCATAACGCTGCCTTTCACTCTCAAAAGGGTTCCCAGTTTGAGCAATATATTATACAGTTAGTCTCACTTTCACTCATTTACTCTTCATGTAACCTTGCGTTATAGGTCCTGTTATCATTCCTTTTTTGCAACTGGTTTTCAAGTTAGTCTAGTAAGTCTACAACTGAGCTTTGATTCCAAGCAGTCTGGCTACAGAGTCAACACTCATAAATAATGAACTATATTTCCTGTATGAATAGAAGATTCATTCTCTTAATATCTCTGTGCTCAGTTTCCTCCCTGGCGAAGGATGTTACTGGACTAGAGTTGTTTTTTTTTTGTTGTGTTTTGTTTTT
>NW_021147665.1:7930-11104 GCF_002837175.3 Physeter macrocephalus
TGTCTGTCACTTTGTTCTGGAGTAGACAGGTATCACACTGCCACGATGACCCAGCTTTTAAACTTTCCCCAAACCCAATTCCACTAGAAGAAAAGCTACTTATTGCTGGTCTTGAATAAACTACCAGGCTTGTGGTGGTAGGTTGAGCAGCAAGAGAATCTGCCTTTGGTGATGTGAAACCAGCGTTCTTCAGAACATCTAGGACACTTCCTTCTTTCAGGGTTTTTGCAGGTTTGAAAGGGCCCTTGCAATCTTCATCTTGTTTCTTCTTACTGCTTGGACTGTTCACTGCAGTGATATCTTGAGCTGACCTCCTTGTAAGTGGCTCTGGGCCACTACTAGGGCCCCAACGTTCTGCTGTCTTTGCCATGGGCACACTAAATGTAAATCCAATTGTGGGACATAAAAACTTGCAACTTTTCTAGATTAAAGTCAATTCAAGAGACATGTTAACTAAATTCAGTATGACTTAGATTAGTCCTAATTGTAACAGGATATATGAGGGAGGTATAGTACATCTGCCTCAGTAGATTTTATGATTGGACATGAAAATCTGAACAAGGGGCTGCCAGTGCTGTTTGGAGAGGTCATTTGTACCTGGTTTGTTAATGATTGTGAAGGACTAGTGGGTGATGGAGAGGAAGTTGTGATCACAGAAGAACTAAAACTGAAGGTAGGCACTGAAGAACCGGTGATGGGTAGAGAGTTTTTCGGTAATACCGGGACTTCCGTTTCCTCCTCCTCTTGAGGTTCAGATGCCACAAAGCGCGTCCTCTCTCGCCTCATCTTCCCACCTCCACCACCTCCTCCGGAAGACAAACCATTGGCTGCAGACACACTGCAATCTGGGTAAGAAGAGCCGCTTTCTCGTTGTTCTCTACTTTGCCCTGGTGTCATGCTGTTTTCTTATCCAGTACTGCGCTTTTTACCTATTCTTTGACTAGTCCTCCTTAATTCACCAGACGGGGTCCGAGCTGGTTTAAAGTAAACTGCTCGATTTGCTGCTCTGGAAACTGGCTTCGGAATCATGAGTCTCTGAACAGGGGGTGGTTGAGAGTCCACCTTTTCCCTTCTGGCCTGAAAATCTGTGGTGGTGTCTGTCCCACTCCTATCAAGAGGGGAATTCAGAGGAGAGGAAAAAACAGACGGAATTCTTTTTGCATCCAGTAGAGGGCTTGACATCTTCTCTAAAGACTGCAGTATCCTCCGAGCTGTTAAACTAGTCACACCATTGGATTGTGTGTTCAGTTGCTTAGCTTTCATCTGTCTTGTGACTGGTGCCTGGTAGGGTGTGTTTTGTAGTTTAGACTGTCTTACAGCAGCTGCTGCCCCACCGTATGTCGTTTTTCCAGGGTAAAAAGGAGAATGTCCAAGCTGACTTGTTTTAAGAACTGAAGAATTCCCAAGTGAAGGAGAAAGTGTTCCAAAGACAGACAAATTGAATGCTGGTTTTTTTGAGCTGGTGGCAGTGTGCTGTGAGAGCGAATGAGAACACAGAGGTGGCACTGAAGTGTTCTTTGAAAGAGCTATATCTTTATCAGAAGCTCTTGAAGAAAAACCGCTGGTGGTTGAGATGTTACCATCATCATGCTGAGAGGTAGCATCTTTAATTTCCTTTGCGAGGGAGAATCCAGAACTGCCAGTTGGGAATGCCGAAGATGTGGAGGGCTGACAGTGTACTGCAGGAGATCCCAACATGGAGAAATTCAGATGGCTCCGGTGAAGAGAAGGCCTTGTTAATACATCTGGATAATTTGAAGCAGTACTAGTCGTTGAGGGTCCTTCTGTATTACTGACTGGTGGCTCAGGAGGGATTCTCCCATCATGCATGTGAGGGTTCTCCTCACCAGCATGTATTATATGGTCATCTTCCCTATTTTCCGGCCACTGTGCCACCTCTCTGGTGCCTGTTGTGCAGCTACATACACCTTCATTCTTGTGGAAGTATCTTTGTAGCCATCCGGGCACAATATTCTTAACAGATTCTGTGACCCTGCTGAGAATGCCCTGCTGCTGCTGCTGTCGCCCCTGCTGGTAAGGTTTAACTGGCCCCTGGTGGCAACGCCGAGTCCGGATCTTGCCGCCAGCGCCCCCTCCTATGCCTCCAGCTCCCGAGGCCATGGCGTGAGCCTCCGCGGCTTCCCCGTCCGGGGCGGGAGAGGCAGAGACGGCCTTAAAGCCCCCGCGCGCCCGGCCGCAGCCCAAAAGTACGCACGCGCCGCCCACACAGCGGGGCACAGGCACACCGGGAATCGCGGGGCTGCGAGCAGGAGCGGAGAGAGAACGAGCGCTGGCGGCAGGGAAGGGGGTGGCGGCGACAGAGGCCGAGGACCTGGCTCCGGTCTGGCAGCCTCCCGCGGACCCCCGCCTCTGTGTATGTCACCGTCTCTATGGAGATTCCCCCGCAGAGGACAGTGCGAGGGGCCCCAGGTGCTGCTTAGGCCTAACTCGACCGCCGGCTGACCTAAATTTAAGTTTTAAAAATTACCAAACATTTGCTCTTCTTATTGTCCTGGGAATTACTCTCCTCCCTCCTACTTTTTAAAATGGAAATATAGTTGATTTACAATATTATATTTACTTCCGGTAGCTTCAGAGTGATTTATAATTTTTAAAGATTTACTTCATTTAAAGTTATTATAAAATATTGGCTATATTGCCTGTGCTTTACAATATATCCTGTAGCTTATTTATTTTAAACATAGTAGTTTGCACCTCTTAACCCCCTACCCCTGTCTTGCCCTTCCCCCCTTCCCTCTCCCCACTGGTAACCACTAGTTTGTTCTCTATATCTGTGAGTCTGTTTCTGTTTTGTTATATTCACTAGTTTTATTTTTTAGATTCCACATATATGTGATAACATACACTATTTGTCTTTCTCTGTCTGACTTATTTCACTAAGCATAATAACTACACGTCCATCCATTTTGTTGCAAATGGCAAAATTTCATTCCTTTTTGTGGCTGAGTAGTATTCCATTGTAAATATCTATACCACATCTTGTTTATCCATTCACCTGTTGATGGACACTTAGGTTGCTTACATATCTTGGCTATTGTAGACACTGATGCTGTGAATACCTTTTCAAATTAGTGTTTTTGTTTTCTTCAGACATATACCCAGGAGTGGGATTGCTGGATCATATGATGGTTCTATTTTCAGTTTTTTGAGGAA
>NW_021147665.1:11875-12340 GCF_002837175.3 Physeter macrocephalus
TTTGTTTGTTTTTGCTTTTGTTTCCTTTGCCTTAGGAAACAGATGCAAACAATAATACTACGATTTATGTCAACGAGTGTTCTGCCTATGTTTTCTTCTGGGAGTTTTTTGTTTTTTGATCTTGCATTTAGGTCTTCAATCCATTTGGAGCTTATTTTTGCATATGGTGTGAAGAAATGTTCTAATGTTTTTCTTTTACATGTAGTTGTCCAGATCTCTCTATGGTACTCTTTTTTTTTTTAAATAAATGTATTTATTTATTTTTGGCTCCATTGGGTCTCTGTTGCTGCGCGCGGGCTTCCTCTAGTTTCGGTGAGCGGGGGCTACTCTTGGTTGTGGTGCGCGGGTGCGGCATGTGGGATCTTCCCGGGCCAGGGATCGGAACCATGTCCCCTGCGTTGGCAGGGGGATTTTTAACCACTGTGCCACCAGGGAAGCCCTCTATGGTGCTCTTATTTCCAACCC
>NW_021147669.1:0-523 GCF_002837175.3 Physeter macrocephalus
TACTTTGGTAATTCTCTGCATGTCCTGTACGCCTCTTCTCATATCGGGCGTTCAGGTTGCAAAGTTAAGGACAAACCAGCACCGACCTCACGTACACAGGGCCAATGAAAAAGAGTGTTTTCCGACGCCACGAAGCTGCGGGCACCCGTACTGTAGGACGAAGATGACGTAGGGGCATAACCTGTGCGGCCGATAAAAACTGTGCAGTTCCACCTTTTTTTAGCATGCTCATACTTACCGATAACGGTGTGAAACGCATGTTGACAACTGAGTGCTTGATGAAAGGCGTAAGTCAAACGAAGCCGCTCAAAATTTGTCAATCCCTCCCTGCCGCAGGTCCAAACTGAAGGTTTTAACTTTACAGTTCTTCTCGTGCGTAGGAAGTACTTTTTATGCAAACAAGAATTAACACTGCCATGTACGACATATCACAGGCTTTCGTGGTCACAGAGATGCAAGCAGAACTCTGTGTACCAGCATGAATTAAACGTACAATTGTGAACGAAACAACTTCTGCCCTAAG
>NW_021147669.1:5717-6740 GCF_002837175.3 Physeter macrocephalus
ATACGCTGACTGCTTGGAAGGTCAAAAGTGGAATTCACCACAGTACTGTAAAATGTCTTCTGCTGTCCGTTGCAGCGAATACACCTCTGTGAATGTGTGGCCCAATTACGATGTAGCAGGGGATGATCCAACGGAGTGCACGTCAAGGTACTATCAAGCAGGTAAGTTAAATCTCAGTGGGCCTCGAGGACGTCCATCTTCTTCTATATCGGTGCTCTCCCCGCCGCCGCACCGCTGCGACAAGAGGTGTCTGTACGTACTCTGGCTCTTCGCACCTGTAACGTGGGCTGCCTTTTAGAGGGACAGAACTGCCAGCTACGATACTTGAGACTGAGCACCCAAATACGTATCAGCGGCACGTATGCTTTAGCTGTTCCCCAGCATTCGAGAACAACCGGAACGCATTCTCAAGCCGCTAAGAGCCAGGTACGGCTATCAATGACGGGGGGCCTCGTGAAGCTCTGCAGTAGCTTAATGTTGTTCTGCGTCCGTCTCCGTACGCGAAAATGATAACAAAAACGGCGTAGCACGCTGCAGCTCAGCAGTCAGAGTCTACGCAGTTCGGCAAACATCCGTCGGCACACCGGTTTAAAAGAGAGTCGCAACGGTGTTTCTTTTAGGTGTCTGCCACAGCGCATCAGTTCTTTGATCATCATCTGCAACGTATAATGATACTGTCTCTCTCCGCGTTTCAGATTCTGCTGCCTTCTATCCAAAGCTCTTGTCAAACGCTCTCAGTCTAGCTTTCATCTATTGCAAGATGCTCCATACTGACGAAGTTGCTCTGTAGGGACACGCGAGAGTTCAACGATGTCAACAGATGAACAGGATCATACAACACTACAGGTGTGTTATAACGAGCAACTGCTACCTTGGGATCTGCCTGGTAGGTAACCAGCGGTTAAGAACCCAGTTCTCTGATGGAAGGGTTTTCCTCAGCAGGCCAGGCTCTTTAGAGCAGTGCGATTGTCTCTAAAGCGCATCACCTTGCCGCTCGTAATTCACACACTCGGTAGTCATGAG
>NW_021147669.1:7215-8686 GCF_002837175.3 Physeter macrocephalus
TTGTCTCTAAAGCGCATCACCTTGCCCCTCGTAATTCACACACTCGGTAGTCATGACAACCTATAGCCTTTTCAGCATTGTACGCCTTAGCGGCATCGAAGACGCGTGCCTGCATTGCATTTGCAGCCTCGGCAGCCTCGCTACAGCCGCATATACTCCATAACCACAGCCCAGAAAAGACGATCGCACCGCCGACACTCATGTGTACTGTTCTCAGCGTTAGTGTCTGCTAGCAGGTGTAACACGTAAAGAAGCAATCGTTGGTCGTGATTGTGCAAATTAACCAACACTGTGCAAAGGAGGCTACGACGTCGACCTGAGTGAAATCTTATGCACCTAAGAGCAGAACCTCTTGAGTCGTACTACGAGCAATGTTGCAATAAAGTAGGTCTTTTATTTGTAAGGATATGACACTGTACGGTTTCAGCAAAACATGAAGTCGAATTCGTGGAAACGGGAGGGAAACGTGTTTTACATGAACAGTATTGTAGTCGGTGTCTGCGTACGCCCTCATCAAGACGTTTCTCCCAATCCATGCCATGCTTTCTGTGGGCTTTTCTTACGCCTCGTTGTATTTCCGTTGTGTTGTCAAACAGGTCGCACGATAAAAACAAGCCTGCTCTGTCCAGTACTTTTGATACTTGCATACGTGGGCCTCCGTTTAGTCGCAGATGGACTGCCCGCAATTAGAAGATGGCAGCATTCGAGTTTGGCGGTTCGTACGGTCTGTTTGTTGACAGGTAATTCCGGCCGGTAAAATATTTTTATTGCTATGAGAGCTGTACACTTCTGCTCGCACAGTGTCCTAGCGGGCGTGCCTACGGGCAATTCGAGACTAAACAAGCGGCCACCTATACGTATATCCCGGCCGCCTGTCCAGGAATCTTGGAATCTCCACGCTGTTCTTCATAAAATGTCAGAAGTACTCTATGGCGCTTTCGGTGCCCCAAGAGCAAAGACGCATAGCGTGAACTGCGCATCCACTGTCCAGTGTTACCTAAATGCCCACGAACAGGCCAAGGCCGGATGGATTCATATCTCTCAGCCTATCTACAGGCACTCTGGCGTTGCAGTTGGACATTTGCAACCATTAGAGACGAATGTGGGGCAAAACCACACCACGTGTATCAAGACTCGTACAGTGCAGCAGGGCTGCCTCATCCGGTAGTGTCCACCATTCAGATATAGAGCGATATCTATTGTCGATAGATACAGTATGCCCGTGTAATTGGTTCCATGTCACAGAACGTTATGGTGAAGACGATCTTCCGCGACACCTTTTCGCTCATGAGCCCTCCAGAGGAAGGTGCACTCATTGTGAATAGTCTCCTGAAATACATCAATCGTTGCCCCTTCAGAGTAAGGAGCCACACCACCTGCTGTCGTTCGGGGCTGGGATACAACAGTGTGCTAGGCGTTACACCGTCTGGATCTGTCACTTCTTGCATCACGCCATCCGCTCAGCGAATAA
>NW_021147669.1:12056-12305 GCF_002837175.3 Physeter macrocephalus
ATTCTTCTGCGACTCTGGCATAAGGTCTTCGTAAAAGCAGCGCAAAAGGAAATGTTCAAATTTTTCCTCTAGTGAAACGCATGCATGTCACCATTCAGTATCCCTGAGTGGGCGTATACTGACGTTGCGCTACTGACCGACGACACAGCCAGGCAGATGCACCTAGAGACGAACAGCTTGCAAACCTAGTAAATCAGACGGGGATATGTTACAGTCTCTACAGCATAAACACTCTAACGCCGTACACCG
>NW_021147672.1:0-594 GCF_002837175.3 Physeter macrocephalus
ATTTTGTGCTTCACGTGTAATTTTCTACCACACCTTAGAGGACTTCTTGATTTCGTCCCCCTCTGAATCGAAAGATCTTCCATCTTGGCGACCCTGGTTCTTTAAGTTCTCTGCATACCGTCGCTACGGCATGCGTGGACATTTTCGTGTCACGCTTTCATCCGTCTTGCCGTCTTTTTGCCACTATTTGGTGCATACATGAAGGAGTATTGCGCCCTCGACACACTCCGTATATGCTTTCCGCAAGCACAAGGATGTTCGTGGTCTGAGTTTTGGTCGTGGTCATTCCTGGACCTTGTCTTGCTGTGATGTCAAGCTTTACAGAGATATATACCGGAAATGGAGGAACAACAGCTGAGCGCGAAGTAGAAATAAAAAGACGAGGAAGCAGACTTTCAATCAAGATAGGATGGGGAGTAACGGCATGGAGCAATGGGGGGCGTTAATCAATAGAGTTAGGAAGAACCGTTGGCCTTCGTATGCATCCTAGAATTTTCACACACTCTAGACCTTGGCTCAACCGTACTTTCCTGTCTTTCTCCGTGCCGGCCCGCAATTGTTCCTTCTTCGTTCCATCTGGGTGGCTAGACTTCA
>NW_021147672.1:5469-7277 GCF_002837175.3 Physeter macrocephalus
CCGGCGTCGCTTAGCAGTGTGGGCCTGCAGTGTACGTACGGCTGAGAAACCAAAAACTGAAACGCTAGTCACTCTACGTACAAACTTCTTCTTTCGTGTCTGTCTCATCGAACGTACAAACAATGACGCAGGAGCTACCGTCCAACTTAATTGGAAACTCCTGCCTCGGCTCCCAGAATACGTGTCTTTGAAAAACAAACTAGGAAGCATACCGTGACTGCAGAGCAGTCATGCGTGTCGCGGCGGATGAAATGTGCGCTACGTGTGAATTACTTCAACCGTTAGCGTGGGACCTGGCACGGCAGGAGTTGTTTGGTCTGTTTCATCGGGTGCATGTTTGAGAGAAGAGGACGAAGAGAAGACAAGGATCGAAGAAATGCGCTATGTAGGATGTACAGTTTGCGTACATGAACGAACTGATGGAAAACCCATCCAGGTTCTCATACAAGGAGTTTTTTGTCAAGGGTTTTCCACACACACTCCTTCTGTATTTGCCTTATCTATAGAGAAAAGGCTTTCTCTTCCGCAGCCGGGTGAATGAATATCTATGTTTCTGGTATGGGTGGCTCGCCGAGCCAGGTAGGCTTCTATTTTTGAAGATCTATTGAATGCTACGTACAAGAAGGGAACATGTGAAGGCCGCCGGACTCAACTTGCACAACTGGACAATTCGAAGGACGGAGAGTTATAGCAGTCAGAAGGTCGGATTCGTGCGACCGCAGCATCTGGCGTCCTTTCCTTAGACAGAAGACAGTTCACAGCCGGTGCCTTTTACGGTCTACCTGCACATGCGGGTATATCGCAGATGTTAACGTAAAGTGTGCTTAACCGACACCGTATAATATTACCAATCCCCATGTATTTGACTAAGTTCTCTTACGTCGCGCGCCAGTTACGCGGTAGTACACACACAGTACGTTTGAACCATTAGCACACTACCAGTTCTATGTGTGGGCGTCCTAGAGCGCGTGAAACTCTGATGTAAACAAGTGAAGGACGCACAGACCGATGATCTTGAGGGCTTCAGAAGAAGTGTGTGCAGCAGCAGGAACATATTCAACAGGAGGTTACCGCGTGCCCCCAACGGCAGCATTTACAATCCAGCCTTGACAGCTGTAGTGCCCCTGTTTTTTCTCGCCCAGTATCGCAGTTTGTTACGCATTACGTCGTCGGTAGCGGCATGTGTCAAGTGATGGGAGTTTTCACCCCGCAAGATTTTGTGCTTCACGTGTAATTTTCTACCACACCTTAGAGGACTTCTTGATTTCGTCCCCCTCTGAATCGAAAGATCTTCCATCTTGGCGACCCTGGTTCTTTAAGTTCTCTGCATACCGTCGCTACGGCATGCGTGGACATTTTCGTGTCACGCTTTCATCCGTCTTGCCGTCTTTTTGCCACTATTTGGTGCATACATGAAGGAGTATTGCGCCCTCGACACACTCCGTATATGCTTTCCGCAAGCACAAGGATGTTCGTGGTCTGAGTTTTGGTCGTGGTCATTCCTGGACCTTGTCTTGCTGTGATGTCAAGCTTTACAGAGATATATACCGGAAATGGAGGAACAACAGCTGAGCGCGAAGTAGAAATAAAAAGACGAGGAAGCAGACTTTCAATCAAGATAGGATGGGGAGTAACGGCATGGAGCAATGGGGGGCGTTAATCAATAGAGTTAGGAAGAACCGTTGGCCTTCGTATGCATCCTAGAATTTTCACACACTCTAGACCTTGGCTCAACCGTACTTTCCTGTCTTTCTCCGTGCCGGCCCGCAATTGTTCCTTCTTCGTTCCATCTGGGTGGCTAGACTTCA
>NW_021147672.1:11379-12278 GCF_002837175.3 Physeter macrocephalus
GGAGCACACACAGACACATACACACACTGGAGTGCATGCTTGAGCTTGTGCCAGAAGCAAGTGTGCTGCTGCAGGCAGCATTGCCGCAGCGCAGACGTAGAGGGGCCATCTGTGATGTGGCGTGCCCTCGTATTTTCTACAGAAGCACTGAAAGAATTGTTGTTGCGTATTTCTAAGGCAGCAGTCTGCTGCTGCTGTCTAGCGCTGCACTGTGGAGAACAGACTTGGCTTAGTGTAGCGCATGCAAGCGTGGGGATGACCAGAGAAGGGGAGGCGCAGCGACGTGTATGTACGTCTCTGCTTGAGTCCACCTTTTTTCTACGTTAAGCAGATATCTCCTTTCTCTTGCAAATATGCGCAGAGGTGCAGATACGCATAAGCTTGGTATTTTATGTATGTAGAGAGAGAATGTATATCCGCTGTTAGCCACATGTGAAGACATGACGCGTTGAGATACCTGTGTGTGGGAAGGCGAATAGCCACAACCACATGGCGTGTAAGACGTAGTACGTCCGAATGTTAGTCGTCCACGTGGAAGGCAGCAGGCGTGCATGCGTGCCAGTCGTCACAGACAAGCAGCCAGACATGCATATTTCTTGCACAAATTTTGTCTGTTTGTCTGAGCACTGAAGATATGTGGAGGCAGTGGAGACACATGCAAGGACAACTGACGAAGGTTTTCGCTAGAAACATGGCACCACGCTGTTGTCGCCTCCAGACGGGTGCAGTCGACAATAGAAAGTCTTTGTGTGCAGGCTTTATATTTTCTGGAAAGAGGCAACAGACACCACCAGCAGAGGGCTGGAGCTGCATGCGTTTGGCTGCAGTAGCAGGCGTACTTATTTTCTAGACACGTTAGAAGGGCAAACACCTGACTTAACGCCTCTTTTAAGTATTGT
>NW_021147674.1:0-161 GCF_002837175.3 Physeter macrocephalus
GCAATAAACGCGCCCTGGTAAAGATATTCACTACTCGGCTGCGTCTTGCCTGTATTTGTACGTTGCCCCAGCGGCCACACTGCAAAAATGTGCTCCAAGAACTGCCGGAACAGAAGCTGGACTACCAGATTGTATGCGTGTACGTACACACGACAGTTGAA
>NW_021147674.1:1695-4110 GCF_002837175.3 Physeter macrocephalus
TGGCATTTCGATGGAACTACTTACGTCCTGGAGTTCACTACGACGCACCTCGACCTGAGTATGGGATGCACGCCTCCCACCACAGCGAGAACAGCCGATGGAAACTTGGCAGAAAACACATTATTATCAATTAAGCGGGTTAATGAGGAGTGTGCGCGCAGCACTGTAGCGGATGTACCGATGCCAGATGGGTGCCACCACACGGAAAGGACGTGCGACGGTATGTGCGAGGGATTACTCTGCAGAGCCATCGCGCTCGCCGACCTATAGAGTGTGAAGCTGTACGCCAGAGGAACTGTCAACAGTGTCCTGTTGTCATCTTGTCGGGTGATGGCGCCTCATGGATAAATCACAATGTAGAGCGCAACTTTTACAAAGTATTTCGTCCTGAAACACTGTCAACACTGTCCTGTTGTCATCTTGTCGGGTGATGGCACCTCATGATAAATCACAATTTAGAGCGCAACATTTACAAAGTACTTCGTCCTGAAACGTGTCATGACGGAGTGTATCCGGGCATTCTGATCTGCAGTATGGGTAGTAATAATCCCTAGCCAAAATATGCAATCAAGTAAATCGTGTTGTTCATCTTGCACAAGACTCACTGCCCCAAGAAGGTAAAGTATGTGCGCTGCGAAGCGCCCCCCTTCCCTTACAACTTGAAGAGGCATCATGTGGTGGCTCTGGCGGCTTTCGTAGTGTGTGCGAGAGAGACGTCGTCTTCCCGTATGTATGTTTCGTTGTTCCGTGCTCCCAAAATGGCCGAAACACCTGCACTGATTGTTCGCCTTACGGACGAGGAAGGGTTCGTCGAACTTTCGCCGTACTGTATGGGGGGTGTCTCAAACACTGAGATGTGGCAGCAAGCAATGACTTAAAGGATGCCATAAGAGCACGACGCAGGAAAAGCTGGTGTAGCTCCCAAGATAGAGACCACTTCGAAGCTGTAGAAAGAGGCCAGAATGGTCCACTCAACATACCTCCGTTGTGCTACTATCTACCGATGTAATACAACGTTAAAGATTTTCCTAAAGTGACGTCACCTCCCGTGGGTGGTTCGGACTTTTTTTGCGGCACGCGTCATGCCTTACGCCCGGTTGTGCTTCCTTCCCCGTCTGTCACCGTCTTGATCGTGTCACGCAGGCCATTGAGAAAGCCACGAAAATATGCGGCGAACAAGAAGTGTATAGGGAGTGTTAGAACCAGCAGACAACAGAAGTTCCTTAGTACCAGTGCAATCCCAATCATCCTAGTTCGCGATGCCATTACACTCCCAGGTGTCCAATTCTTTTTTTGTTTTTCGGCTGCGTCGAACCAACATTCCGCAAGTGCCACAGGATTCCACAGTCCAGCTTGAATATGGCTGAGTCTCTCCCGATCCGTTCAGGACTCCTTTCAGATGCTAGAGACCACACGTATATAGGAAGCTCTGTGTCCTCCTAAGAACAGCTTTAGAGATACTAGTATCAATGGTTAGCGCATCTTGTTTCCCTGCTATTGCGACAGGCTGGGCGTGTCAAGGTCTTTCTGCTCCTTATTACGATGGCGAATGGTGACGCGGTACGACTGCATATAGCCTGGCGCCTTCCACGAGCCAGTGACTAGCTTAGTCTTGCTCGACGTGAGGCGGATTTGCATGGGCACTCAAGCCCTATGAGATCGGGCGCTCAAGAGACCAAAGAAGAAGAAAGAGCACATATTCATCTGTCTAAGTCTGATCAGTGCACTGTGTCATGACTGCTGGCCATAACGCTGATGTTTTTGACAAGGCCAACACGACGGCCTTGCCGGCCGAAGGATTCGCTTAGTGCACGACGGATAACGATCTCAAACAAGGCGGTTAATTACGAGACAGTCAGGTTATTACGTGACAATCAATTCTAATGCAGTCATATGCAGTGAGGCTGTTAGTGAGTGTGGTCCTGTGGTGCTATAGATATATCAAGACCCCGACCATACATGCGGGATGCGTCACAGTCCCTCGACAGCAACCTATGCGAGTCTCCTCAATCATCTGTGTCGTATGAAGTGGTGGGTATCGTTGAGGCTGTTCAACAAGATGCGTCTGGGTTCTGCCTACAATAGTGGTTGTGGTTGTAAGTGCGAAAGTAATAAAGTTAATAGAATGCTGCTAGGGAATGCAAAATGCCATATATTAAGTTATGTAGACACATGCTGTATGTGTCTCAACCCCTGGAGCAAGCATTGACGTTAATGCTCACACGGCACACCGACCTCGACAAGAAGTGGAGACGCGTTGTCCGTGTGTAGACACATGACTAGGAAGCATCGCTTCAATCTCTTATTATGCAAGCGGACAATCAGCGAATGTCCTCATTCATGATAGATTCGGACGAGAGTGGTGCTACCCAGACGATGGTGGTGTGGAACCACTTCTCCTAACGGTCCACGAGA
>NW_021147674.1:6078-8548 GCF_002837175.3 Physeter macrocephalus
GCTGAGTCAAAACGTCCTGATGGCAGCGCTACACGAGAGTAATCCTCACATACCCCCTACAGTGCTAGAGCTTCTTCAGGAGCTGAGCAGCGGTAATGAGACAGTCCAGGGCATTCTGGAGCATCAGGTATACTGAAGCATTGGTGCACTCGTTGAAGAACAAATAAGGAGTGAGGTGGAGTTAGCGGAGGTACGTTCCAGCAACTGTGCACATATCACCGTAAGGATCCCAAGGATGAAAGAGGCCTGCATTTAACGAGAATCACCGGGTCAGTTACACTTTCAATCTAATGAGTAGTTTGAGTGGAATTTCCAGTGCATACACACTCGCGTATACCTTCTAGAAGGGATGCTTCTAAAATGTGAACGGTTGAGGGTCATGTTCCGTAACTTGCTCGCTTGAAGAGACTGCTTTGCAGTTAGGCAGGCCACGCTTATGAACAAAGCATGAGAACTTTGGCAAAACTCAGTGTCACAGGGCATGTCACTTTACGGGTGACTTTCCCAATCTCCACGCCTAACAGTTGGCCTTGATCCCCTTTGTCACCCAGCTGGCGGATAGTCCCGACAGAACAAAGCCACGGGATGTGGAGGCATCGGGCACGCATTCGTCTCCCTTGTCGTGCAGCTTTTTCTCTTTGCTGCAGGGCGCTCCTCTCATATACGCAGCTTTTCCTCGTTGCCTAGGACGCCGTCTGTACGTTAGTGAGTGAAGGTGTTCGCACGTATTTGTACATGACACACGTCTACATGTGGGAGGGAAGGTGAGGAGAAATACGAGGACAACTCCAAAATAAGCAGCACACTGAGGCGCCTCCGCGGGTCTGTGAGTATCCAAAGGATGTATGTGGCATCGTGGATCATATCGGGAGGCGTACTGTTCGTTAGAGTTTCCCCCCAGAACAGTACATTCTGAGCAACCTTCTTGCATTCCCTGCAACTCACTGTACCGACGGGGATTAACATTTTCCGCACAGAGGAAGAGCTAAACAGTACCTTTCGACAGAGGCCACTTATGGAAGGTGTGCGTTGGCTCGGCCCCGTGCTTTGCTTTACTGGGGACGGCAACTGTTGGACACCCCTTGTTCTTCGTCTCTTAATGTTTCAAAGACTGTCCGATTAAGTAATCTGTAGCCGAAGAGCTTCACTATAGGAAGTTGGAGAGGGCAGAGCACTGCAAGCGGGGCCTATGACGCAGGAAAAGCTGCAATTCGCCAGCGCAGGATGACAAAACCCTATTTGGTGTCCATGATTTTTGTCTTGGAGAATTTGTGTACTATTTACACGAGGTTTTGCTTGCGCGAGACGCGTCGAATTAACAGTTCAACCTTCTGCTGCGTAAAACGTATGTTGCAATTGTGCACTGCGATGATGTGGTTTTCTGGTACCAGTGAGGGACTTGAGAAGCGCGGGGGGAATCTGTGTACTATTTACACCAGGTTTGGCTTGCACGAGACGCGTCGAATTAACAGTTCTACCTTCTGTTGCGTAAGACGTATGTTGCAAGTGTGCACTGCGATGATGTGGTTTCCTGGTACCAGTGAAGGACTTGAGAAGCGCGATTGCCGGACTTTGGATTATGAGACGCAGTAGATTTATTGATTCCGCTTCCAATCGCCGCAGGGTGCCTGTTCACATTACACTGTGTAGCGTCTCAACCCGCGAATGTGAAACTGGGAGCTGCCCTCTGAGCGTAGCGACTCGTGGCAACAGGGAGTGAATACAGTGTCTGTGTTGAGCGAGCCACCTGGAGTCATTTTGCTGTGACTCTGGGACAAATCTTTCGTTGGTAGCACTTGACATTCGTTCTCTCCACGTAAAGTCCAACGTCGACTGCGGTACTGGTAGCTGGACATCTGAATCTTGGGAATACTTTTGCTTTGGCCGCTTTTCATGGTCCTGTCGAGAGTGTGTGTGTCCCACAGATCCTCCGGTTCCGCCTACCAGATGCCAGGAACAGCAAGTGCTAATCGGGGAATAAGTCTGATGTAGGGTTGCGCAGAAATGAACTGCCTGACGTAGGGAACACTACACCATCCGTATTCGCGAATGAAGAAGCATATGGGATCTACTTAAGGTACGATGCATATTCATACGCCGTCACCGACGCCACAATTTCTGTGTGACGCGAACGAAGGCACAGCCCCGGCAGCCTACAACTTCTCAGCGACGTTGTCCACTCTACACGGACCCCGCGGTGAACTGGTAAACGTGGTGCTTCTCGCAGTAGCTGGAAGAACGGTGTGCCAACTACGTTGCACACGTCCTGGCTACGTGGGAAGATCCACCCGTGGCATCACGTAGGTCACGGAGGGTCACTGCATGCCTTACCCTCGCAGTGGTGCGTGCTCATATTTGCACGAGCAAAACGTACCGCAACGTTTTCACTAGAAAGTGACGCGTGTACTGCAGACGTTTGCTCTGTCGGAGAACAGAAACAAAGCGCCCCGCAGCGGCGTTATGTGGAAAA
>NW_021147674.1:9078-12255 GCF_002837175.3 Physeter macrocephalus
AAACAGAAGAGGGGCAGTCGAAGTGCGGAAGCATTTAGACGATGATACAAACGCTGCATCCTATAACAACAAAAAAAACACACACACACACACACGCGCACACACACACGCACACATTCAGGTGGTTACGATTGGGGAAGTCATGTCATAGTGAGGAACCATGAAGACGAACACACAAAAGGTACACATTTGAACCACATTTACACACACTTGAGAGGTTACGATTTGGAAACCTTTGTTCTATCGAATGTGGGAAGGGCGACGCTTTCTTCGTTAAGGGCGCACTTCCTGAACCGTGTGCATGAAACGAAAAACAGACATCGCCTCTGGTGAGTAACCTGTGTATCCACACGGAAAACTACTACGGAAAAGCTCTTCCGTTTCCTCTGGCCCTCGTAATGCGCAACGTGCGCAGCGACCGTACAGCTATGGACCCGTTCTGACCGGATGCCTGCACAATTACAGGAAGCACCTTCGCACAGAGACGGGTGACAAATCGCCTAGCTTCTGGTGGGTGCGGGGCCGCATACACATTAAAACGCTAGAATCTTCCCGCGATGCGCCCCAGCAAGGGATCTTATTCGTCTGTAGTTGACGAGGGCTGTGCACTCGGCTTCGTGGATATGATATTTGAGTCGTTACCAAAGCGAGCCGTATATTCGCAGTGGAGTGACGCGTACGTCCCCACAAATAGTCTTTACCTACAAGACGGCACTGTCAGTTTTTGGCTACAAAACTGAACTACTTCGGTAGGCCCTTGTCATGGAGTGCAAATCCGTACGCCGTCGCCGTCATGTGTTTTACGCAGGACTCAGTAGGGACGACGTAGTACCCTCTTTTAAAAGGCACATTTTTCTCGAGCTCCTCACTGACCTCCTCACTGCACAAAGGGGCCTCCTTCCTGCTCGTGAACGTGCACGTTTACAGGTGGCCTTGCACGTGAAGCTGTTTGAAACAAGTTTACACAACTCATTTAAACGGAGCGTCATCAAAACGACTGTATTATCTCTCAATAGACGTAAAACGTTGCCCGAGCAAAATACCGAACTTCATAAAAACTGTACATCTTCCTAAGTGATCCGTTTAAGATGAAACTGGTCCCACCAGTGTCAGTTCAACTTCCAAATAAAAGGTCAAAGCACTCTAGAATTTTCGACACAGAAAAACAGAGTGGTAATTTTAGTACGGACGGCCCGGGCAGGTTCACTCGAGTACTTTTCACTATGTGAATTGAGTATGGATAGATGCAGGTGTGAAGAACAGCTCTGGAATGTCAGAGTACGGAAAATTCTGTAGTGGAGGGTCTACTCGAAAAAACTGTTTACACTGAGCGGCTACTGGTATTGCGGGACAAAGAATGCAGACTGCGCCGTTTCTGCTGTTGTGCCCTGCCGCTGCTGCTGTTGCGTCACCACTGGAGTTGATATCGCACGTGGAACTCTGGGTATGCGGCACGTGTTCTGGTCGTACTGTTCTCAAGATCCTTGCATCGGTTTCACGTGAGGTGTAACCTCACTGACTGTTCAGCGACGTTAGTATTTGCAGCACTTACGTGTATCCATATGCTGGAGTGAGCTGACACGCTGTCTCTGTACCGTGTCTGCGGATCTGCCGTGTAAACATTGCTTCACTGATATAAAGTACACACATGTAAGGCGAACATATGGTTTGTCCACACTTACCTTGTTACTGGCATGCTACGGAATGTTCAGGATAAAGATTTGTGGTACAGTTGCACACATTCGTCTGCAGGTGACTTTTCGCTGTGATACCATTCGAACTTCTTCCCGAACTTCACGTCTCAAGAAAAACTGCACATAATATTACTGTAGTAAGGGGGGCAAAACAAGGTGTGGTGCTGCGACGGCGGCGGACAAATAGGGAAGGTACGTCTTAGAGTATCCACTTGCAGTCAGCATGTATTCTGTTACCCGCCTTTTCGCATAGATGCAGTGAATGCGTACTGCGCTAATGATAACTAATGACTTTGATCTCTACGTTTACAGGGCACGGCAGAGGTTCCGTCTGTTGTGCTTCCAGCAATATGTCAACACCTGTACCTGGTCTGCACACACTCTGGTTTCCGTGGAGGTAGATACGTTACCGTGTTTGTCCCAGTGGAACGAGCTGTGTACCAGCCAACCGGGAAGGAAACGACGTTTGTACAGGCGAGTGAGTCGTGTGGCGTGGTGCTCTTGGATCTCTGCCTTCTGTTCCCTGACCCCGTAACAACGGAGGCCTGCATCTGTGTCTCAAGTGTATGGTAGCACTTATCAGCCCAGTGGCAGAAGACTTCACTCGAGGCAATTGGTCTCCTCTTACCACTGCACAATCAGTACAAAGGAGTTCAATTTCAGAAAGAGTGCCCGTTGTGGGGACTTTGAGATTCACTTTTGTGCGTAATATGTAAGTACTTTATTTTGTTGTACGAGCTTTCTATCCCAGTGCAATCAAATTTGCGACTGGATTTTTAGAAAATCACTCTGCACCCAAAAGTTGGACTACAGCCGTGAGTGACACTACCGCTACTGCGGCAAGAAAAACACTCGCCTCCCATGTCACCAGCAGGGACCTTCTCTCACGTTTAAAGGATTCGCAAGAAAAGGGCTCTTTGGGGTTTTATCGCACACGACCCACGTATCTTAGTTGGCTTTTAGCGGCGTCAATTTGTTCAGTCCTCTTGTCTTCCAGTGAAGCGCACAAGTCACCCGCTGCACAAGTGCTTACTTGTGCTGTTGGAGTAAGCGCTACCACGTTTCTAGCCCCGTTTACAAGTTTAGCCCGTGCGCCTGGCGGTTCTGCCCTGAAAAGTGTTTTGCAACGCTGTCGGTGCGTGCGCGCATGAGGTTCACGTTGGTGTGGGTGTATGTGTACCTGCTGCTGCTGGGGTAGGTGCTGTAATTGCATTGTTTCGTGCTGACAAAGTTGACATTGTTGCTGTATCAGGTGCTGATGCTCCGACGTGTTGCTGCACTCCCGAAGCCGCGAATGTTCCGGTCTGTGCGTCTGACGCATGCGTTTGCGTCTGCTTAGGCGGCTCTGGGATTTCAAGGTTGTGCTTGTGCTGCTGTTCGGAAAGAGCAGCATCCGCTTCTTTCTTCATCATATCTACTATCCGTTTCGCAAACTGTCCAGGATTTTCAATGGTGTACCCGCCCTGCAGGGACGCTACATCAA
>NW_021147676.1:0-12244 GCF_002837175.3 Physeter macrocephalus
GGGTTCGATCCCTGGTCAGGGAACTAGATCCCGCATGCGGCAACTAAGAGCCCACATGCCACAACTTAAAAAAAAAAAAGAAAGAAAAAAAAAAAGATCCCACGTGCTGCCAACTAAGACCCAGTGCAGCCAAATAAATAAATAAAATAACAAACAAACCAAAAAAACCCCCCAAAACAAAAAAAAACCCTAAACCAACAGATTCCAATTCAGGCATCATTTGTTGAGGACCCATGACATGGCCAAGCACTGTGTTAAGTGTATTGACAGATGTTAACTAGTTGACCTTATGACAACTCTGAAGCTGGCGTTAGGTATGACAAGTGGTCACATAGTTTCATTTATGTGAGCGAACTGATTTATTATGGAAATGAACCACAACAAGACTCATTAACATGTGGCTTTGGGTCAAACAATATCACTCCATGAAGGACACGATGGACAGCTGTCCTCTGCATCATCACGAGACCCCAGGGATCCCAGCTACCCTGACACTGTACTGTGTGCTCCTACAAAGCCCAGATGGCTCTCTGGGAAGGGAAGGAAGAGACTAGAATGAAGAGTGCTCTAAAGAAGGCCATCTCTGGGCAGGGAACCTAGGCCCAGAGCCCACACTCCCAGTCCGATGTCAAAGGAACACCCTTCTCTGGTGTGTGCCCTCAGCCTCCCTGCCTTGGGAGGCTCCTCCTCCTCTGCCTCAGGAGGATTTGGGGTTCCTTTTCAAGGCTTTACTGTTCCTTTCTGCTTTGTTCCTCTGCTAAAGCACCAACTCTCAAGTTCCAGAACAGTGTCTGGCACCTGGTAACACTGACATCATTCCAGGACCTCAGCTACTTCTCTGTGATCCATGGGAATCCTTGTTTTCTAGTGGGTGCACCGCTCTTTCCTACAAGGTGAGACATTCGTGCATAATGGCCTAGACCTCTGGACACTAAAACACCATCTCACAAACCCCACAGATGCCCCGGTCTACATCAGGGCATGGCCGGGCCCACCAAACCTCTTCACCTGCCAAAAGATACAGAATGTGGGAATCCAGGTGATTCAGCGAGGCCCAGCTCACAGCGTTCACCTGGTGAGGAAACACACAGCAAGATGGAAAGATTGGTTTGATGCCAACTTATAGAGGGAAACAGACAAATACTTTCTTATAGAACAGACATGTGACTGACTGCTTTCTTCAGGTCTCACTCCTTGAACAGGGGCTGGAACAAGCATTCTGAGAACAAGGAAGCTCCCTGCCCCACCGTGCAGAACCTTGAGAGGAAAGAGAAGAAGTAGCCCCCAGGCCTCAGTGCTTCATCATCAGCATGGGCATCACAATGAGCCATCTGGTATACCCTCTGGTATAGGCCAGGGATGAATTCTCTGCAATGCATCTCACTTCACCCAGAAACCATTTTCAACCTGTGTCCATGTTGTGGCTCATGTCTCAACAGAACAGAAAATGACAGCTTCTTATAGATGCAGCCATCACCCACTGCAATGGTAAAAGTTGCCCCCTAGACAGCAAGCTCCTTACATTGACATAAATTTCAGTGCTGGCTACAATTGACTGGAAGATTGACACAATGTTCTGACACATTGGGAGAACCCTCCACCCAGCCCTCTGTGGCCTACCCTCCCAGGAACTCTGTGCTTTAGCATGGGCTCCTTTGGATCAACTTAACCCTCCTGGAGGGAAGTCCCTGCAACAGTTTAATTAAAGCAGCACTGCTTCAAGTCCTCCCCCATGTAAATTCATTTCTCTTCCAAGATGAGAAACTAATGAGGCCCTTTTCTTCCCCTATGAGTTCTCAGGATCTAAAACTCCATTTCTTCCCTTGAGAAAATGAGGTAACTGAGCCCTGCCTTCTTCACAAAGCTCTCTCTCCTCTATTCTGAATTTGGCCAATTACCGCAGTGCCCTGGATCCAATGGCAGAACAGGCTGCCATGGCTAAAGGGAAGGGCAGCATACCTTCCGGTTGGTGAAGTAGAGGTTTTCATACATGTGCACCCTGAGCGTGGGGATCTTCAAGCCACGCAGGCTGATGATGCCGTACTTGGAGCCCCCGACTTTGACATCGTTCACGGTGAAGAGCCGCTCACTGTTGGTATCCGCCTGGAGAAGGGAGGCGAACTGTGGGTGGCCTCCCAGGCTGAGCCACGTGGTCTGCCAAAAGACCGTCTACCCAGCTCCCACGCTCTGTGTGTTTTCGCCAGGTGAGGGTTCTCGCCCATGAGGAAGTGCGGAATGACCTGACTTGCCCCTACTTGGTGTAGCCATCACTGGGCAAAGCTGACAGCCATCTGGTCTCACAGTTCAGGAGCAAAAAAGGCAGTGAGGGGGCATGGCCAGTCTCCACAGTGACCCCTCTCAGAACTGGGTTTGGGAGAGTCCTAACGTCCACCCAAAGGAGTTCAGATGAGCCATATGGTGACAGAACATGTGGCCATCATGAAAGCCACACAGCAATGTGGAAAATGCTAATTATAACTGCCAAGAGATAAAAGAAGAAAGCAAAATTGTATTCCTATTACATAGGCATTGTGATTATCACCAAATAAAAAGAAAGGCATCGCATGGGGAAAAAAAAAATTACAATAGAAAAGATGGCACTGGGATGTGGGTTATTTTTAAGATTTTCTTTTTTCATTTAAAAAATGCGGTTAATAATTATTTCAAAGCAAAACCTTTATATGTTTATGTGTTTTTTAAATATATTTATAAATATAACATACACAAATACACATGGGTTTGGGTGCTGGTGAAAACTCACTCACTCTGCAAGTTTACTCAGCAAGAATAGTTATATTCCTGAAGAATCATTACCAGTGACTAGAGTCAGATCTGAAAACTCTGATCCCTGGGTGACAAACTGCCCTTCCCACACCTCTGGGTCACACCAGCCATCCAGTCATCGTAACTCTGGATCATGGGAGGGTCTTCCAAACACCAGCACACAAAGCATGAAGACCAGGTGCTCAGGCCATGCTAAGCAGCAGGTGCACAGTGATCTCCACTGTCCCCACCCGGTTTACTGAAGAAGCCAGGGAAGGGGCTCCTGAGGGGAACCCACCACAAGAAAGTATTCTACTTGATTCAGGTCAAACTGTACCCCGAACACAGGAGAAAACATGAGTCCTGGCCCCCGACACTCCTTACGTGAAGGGCTCTGTTGTAGAGGTCCTGGGGCAGGACCCCAAGGGTAAATTCCGTAGCCTCAGCCTCCAGTCCTGTCAGTAGACCACCAGGCTGAGGCTCTCTATTTTGTGTCCTCCTCTCACTCTCCTTGGCTGTCCCTCAGCCTCCAGGAAGGCCTCCAGGAGTTGCCAGTCCAGCTGAGAGGTCTGGCTACTTCTGTTTGCAGTGGACCCTCTGATCCTCTGCCAACATTTCTCTGCCCCTGGCTTCCAGTCCGGGTCTAACCAGAAGCAGAGAGATCATTTTCTGCTCCCCGCAAATGATGCAATGGAGGTGTGCTGGATGTGCAGGCCCACAGACAAAGCCTGCAGGCCCCTGTTACTGAGATCAGGGACAGAAAGCAAGAAACTAATACACTGTTGCTACTGAAGGACACTGGTGCTTCAGGTTTGGCCACCAAATCCTGTCCAGTATGGAAAGGATCAGAAGCCCCTGGTCCGCCATGTAACTTTTCAACTGTATACCCATGGGAAAGTTACTTTGTGATGGTTCTCTGTCAGCATGTGTGGACCCCGGCTCTAATGTCAAATGACACAGCCGTAGTGGGGGTGACAATGGTCACAGCACAGCCTGTCCTGCCAGCTCGGCATCTGCCAATGGGTAGCTGGTAGGTGCTTGTTAAAACCATAAAACTTGCTTTCATGGCTAGTGGCTTCTACACAGCCAGGCTTGATGAAAACAAATGCAAAGCCACGAATTGTCCAGGGGATGGCAACAATGTCTCTGGAACCCACAGATGGCTCCCTCCCACTCACCAGTATCAGGTTAAATCGGTCACTTGCCAAAGCGGAGGGATCCAAGCTCTGAATCTGGACCTTCTTCCTCTGCATGCAGCTCACTCGCAGCTCATGGGCTAAACTGCAGAGGAGAAAGAGGGGGGCAGGGGAGGTATGGACGTCACACCCAGATATCCATGAAGATGCAGGGGTTCTGCTCTGTCCCACACCCTGAAGACCACCTTCTCTCGTCAGCTCTCTCTCCATATTAAATCTCAGCAATGGAGCTGAGCAAGGCCCCAAAGGATCTCAATTTTAGAACTCTTAGGAAAACTAAAGCAAAGAAATGGGTGGCTCATTCACAGTGTCAAAGAAAGTCAGAACTAGAAGGACTTGTTTTGGATCACCTAGCGCAACTCGTTCTCTTGAGATGGAGAGAATGTGCCTGAGAAATGAAACAACCTGCTGAAGGGCACACAGTTCATGAAGAGCCAGGCATGCAGCTGCCCATCTGATTACCCCTTTTCCTCTCCACCAAAGACCGAGCATGTTTTAGGGTGAAGAACAGATCTTTCTAACTATACCTTTAATTCTTTTCCCTCTCAGAAGGAGAGAAACACAGGACAAGCACACCCCTACCTGCCCTGGCTGACACTGCCTGCAGGGCTGGCCTTCCCTGAGGGGGCCTCCCTGGGTAAACCACCCACACTCATGTTGTTTCTTCATTGGCCCAGGTAGAGCGGGAGGCAGCAGAATGTAGGGGTTAGGAGCTCAGGCCGGGAGTCAGACAGATCACCCAGCTTTCTAGCTTTACCTTGAGCAAATCATTCCACTCTGAGTCTCAGTCTCTTCTTCTGGAGCCTGGGGAAAGTGTCAACCTACTCACAGGGCTTTAGTTAGAACTGTATCAGACATCACCAGTATTTAAAGTTTAGTACACATCCATTTAATGTTCCCTTTTTGGTAACAACTCATCAGAAGGAGCAGAAGAGGCAGAAGGCTGACGGGATGAAGTTAAAGGACTTCTACTTAACTAGGAATGATTTACAAGTAACAAAGGAGTCATCCTGAGAAATTTCTGCCCAACTTCTCTGCCTAGATCCCCTCTTCTCTCTCCCTGGCTCTAAAGGAAGGATGATTCTTTCTCTCAGGGCTGATTTCAGCAGCAGAAGCAGGCTGTTGAGCTGAAGCTCCTCAACTGTGAACACTCCTCACGGAGTAGCTACATGCTCTATCTTGACAATTCTTGGATCATGGAAATAAGAAATAGGAAAAGAACATTCATGAAGAAAACACAACAAAGAGGCACTATCTTACCGGCAGTAACTGGTGACGTTGAGAAAACCCAGCTTGCTTTTTTGTAGTAAGGAAGATGCATTAAATCCCAACCTGGCTATTTTCTAAATTAAAGAGAGAAAGATTCAGTGAAGTTTTATGTTATTGTATAATGAATTACATTTTTAGGATTCTAGTCTTCTCTCCTTGGAAACAGGAAAAGCCTATCACAAGGAAGTTATGTGTGAGATGGGAAGTCTGCTCAGCACCTCTCCAAGTCCCCCATCAATTTATACCTGAGGAGATGAGGCCACTGAACTAGTGAGTGCAGGAATGGCACTGGACACTCAGGTCTGCAACATGCTTTTCATCCGACCTACGGTTACTGTTGGGCCCAGACTTTCCATTCCATTGTCCCCATGATCACGGAAATGTCCTGGCATCTCATCTCCAGAAGGGGTACCAGAAACCCTCGTATCCAAACCACACACTCTGGTTTTCTATTTAAAATACAGAGTTACAGAGGCTGTATTGGGCTGCTACCCAACAGTCTCCTGGGGAAGGACAGAATGTAAGAATTCCTAATGAAACCCAGCAAATAAGAAAAGGGGGGTGGTGGTGGGAGGAGATTTCTTGCCTGTTCTTATTCCCTTCATCAGGTTCCTGTCAGGGAAAATTCGACGCCACCCTCCTAAAGTGTGCTACGCTGAGGGTTACAGGGGCGTTTAATTGGCACCTCCTTGCGGCAGTGGGTGGATGCTGGCAGGAGTGAAGGGGACAGGGAGCTCCCGGGGCTGTGGAGCCTACCTTTCCCTGCTTGTCCTCTTCCTCTAGCAGCTGCAGCCTTTTGCTCTCCATTTCCTTCTGCCGGATGCTCTCCTTCGTGAGGGGGTTGCAGTTGTTATGTCCAGGGAGCAAGCGGAAGTAGCGTTTCTTTTCAGGGTCAAAGTAATAACCTGGTAGCTCTTTAGTCAAAAGAAATAAAATCCAACTTAAAACACCGTGAACCGAGCCACCCAGCGAGGAGCCCAGGGGCCTGCCTACCACCCCTCACAGCTGCCGGTCTTTCCTGAGGGGCAGAAGGTGGGCTAGCACTGCAAGTCACCATCCCGGGCCCAGTTCAGTCCTGTGGGGAGCTGTTTGCCTCAGGATCATGGTTCTTGTTTCAATTTGCTCCCAGAATTTCCTCCAAGCCAGGAATGGGCTGATGACACACATGGAGTGTACCCACACACAAGTGAAGACACACAGGACTGAGGAGGAGGGCAGCCAGAACAGACATAACTAGATGACAAGGCACAACTAGGTTTCATCTTTCCCTACAGGCAGGGCCGGAGGAGCCCCGTCCAGCAGGCTGCCTTACCTGGCACAGAAGAACTGCCAGCTGTGCTGGAGGAGGTCGACGGGGCCTCATCATCGCTCTGGCTGCAACCCTGTGGGCTTTGCTGTGCCCCTGTATTATTCCTGTTGACACACAGTCAGGGTTAACTTGCAGCCAATGAGTCCCAGTCATTCTTTGACTCTGGAGTCCTGCAGTTCCGTAGCCTTCACCCCAACCCTTGATTACTGGGAAGCACTGACCCCTCTTTTTCTTGGAAGCAGTTTACCTACTGCAAATACACCAAAGTTAGGGCACAGTTTTTGGCTTCATCCTTAAGAGGATGCAGGTCACAGTAGTTCCTCTTTTGTATCTCCTCATTTGAGCATTTTGTGAGGTCTTTTGGAATTTTCCAGATGAAAATGAGAACAGAAATCTTGGCCAATAAGAATTTTACCAGCTGGGCTCATTTGTCAGCTCAACAGCAGTTACAAGGCCAGGTGAATTTCATTTTTTATTGGATTCAGCAGTACAGAAGTTTAAATTTTACTTGGCTACTCAACCCTGTAGATGGAGAAACTGGGGTTCAGGGCACAGAGGTGATTTGCTCAGCAATAACCAGGATACAGCCATGGTTTAAATACTAATTTTGCAAAGCTACAAGCGGCTTCTGTGGCAATTATAGGCTGAAGGATATAATGAAAGAACAAAAGACCTAATTTTAGAATTCTGATAAAATCCACTTTAAAATCAAGAACTTCCCCTGCCCTCTATAACACCAAAAGGAATACAAACTGCAAAACTAGGTTAAAGGAATCAAAGAACTCTCTCTTTTGTCTATAAATACTAACTATGCACAGTTTCAGAGAAAATTATTTATTCTCCCTTTTTACAGCCCAGAGCTTCCTGAGGAAGCTCACCTGTGATCAGCAGCAAGAGGAGGAAGGATTAAGTGTTATAACAAACGTTTACATCTCTAGCCCAAGGACTGCTGTCCCATTCTTTCCACAGGGAGCCCGGAAGGTGGCTGTCCAGCCGCTTCCACGCGACTCTACCAAGCTGAATCAAGACTCTCTCCCTGCACAGATCACAGTTTGCTGCACGACGCGCTCCTGAGGGAAGGCCTGGGGCCCAAAGAGTATCCATGGTTCTCCCCATAAAACATACAAACATTGGGTACCTGTCCTGATCTTTCTACAGTATGGGTCATGATGGGGACTTTGGCTCAGAGTCCCTATTATTCTGCACCAAATGAGGTCTACCATATACACAGGGCCTACTCAGAGACAGGCAGCCTGATGGGGCTTTACATACATTATTATGAACCTCACAAGAGAAGTATGGTACAAGGAGAGTGACTCAGGGTGATTAAATAGCTTGACCAATTTCACACAGGAAAAAGTAGAGCGTCAAACCCAGACTTCCTAATTCCAAAGCCCTTGTTTCTTCCACAACATTCTGATGCTTTTTTTTTTCAGTTAATCTGTTCTAGAGAAGCATACTGGCATTCGACATCTTCTGACCCTATAGCTAGAAATCTGTCCATTTCAAAACGAGATCTGGAGTGTGAAAGAGTTTTGAAATTGGCATACGGGTCTCCTTTGGTGAGGAGAGTGCTGTGCAAAGACTTCCTATGGCCAGAAGTCACGTCAGCAGCCCTGAACTGTGAAGAGGTATCCTCTCCTGGGGGGTGGCGGGGGGCGGAAATCATGTTCTGAGATTAGATTGTATTTCATTTATGCAGAAAAATAAGTAGAGTGTGGAAAATATTTATTATGGGGATTTCACCTAAGTATACACTGTTTTATTTGTCAAGCTGGGTGGTAGGTACCTAATATTCATTGTATTATTCTTTATACCTTTTTGTGTTTATTAAATACTATATCGTATTATATATTATATAGCCTTACTTAGGATTTAGGCTGAATTAATGAAATTAGGTTTCCAGAAAGCTATTTTCATAGGCTGAAAAAAAAGAAGAAAATAGACTAAAAAATGGAGAAAGAGCTCCCCAGTTGTATCAGATAATGTTTACTTCTAAGCCTGTGGCTAAGGCTCCAGCCAGAAGTCACGGTCACACTGAAAAGAAAGACAAGTGTGGCCACCTCCTCACTACTCGAAGTGCGGCAGGTGGGCTGGCCCCCAGCAGACACCCCCTTGGGAGCATGTGAGAAGCACAGACTCTAGTCGGCCCGACCTCAGAGCCTGCATTTCGCTGAGACCCCCAGGGAGTCATGTGTGTGTGAGGGTGCTGTCAACGCTAGGAAGACACTGGGCAACAGCACTTGCCTCTCATTAGAACCATGCTGTCTGAACCAAGGGTTGTGTCGGTAGCTCCTTCTCCCATGTCTTCTACTCTGCCCCCTGCTTTTATGCATTTCAGCTGCTAAAAGAGAAAAAGAAAGAAAATTACATACAAAATCACGTGTGCACACCTTTCTCTTCTGTTTGCTTCTTGATAGTTCCTTCATGCTCAGAACTAGGCAAAAGGATGGCCCAACCTGGGTTATCATTAAAGCCGCCACCAAGCCTTACCTGTAGGACTGCCACCAGGTGGACACAAATAAAACCCAACGCGTCTGTAGCCATCTCTCTGGCTGCAGTCCTCTTACCTCACAGCTGATACCTGGCCCGACAACCTGCCAACCTCCATTCCCCAGGTCACTGCGTGACGTGTTGACAGACTCACAATTACTTTCCGCCAACAGTTTGAGCCTGGCATGAGAACCCTCCTAAGCTAGTCTTCTCTTCCTTACCAGATTAACTCCAGAGCATATAATAATTTTTCTTTCGATCCACACACATCCCCATTCACAGAGAATAGTTAATCGTGAACACTATCTCTTCTTCGGTTTCAGTATCAAGCAGGAAAAATTGTGAACCAATTAAATGGGGCCAGTGGCATGTGACTTCTCAATGTGCTTTAGAGAGTGTTTTAGTTTCCTGAAGTACACTAGCTGTTAAAGGGAAGGATGTGCACATGCATTTGTTGAAATAAGGAATGATGTCTTAAAGACACTGATGTTGCCATAACTATTTTGAGTGGCTTTTTCAAGTCTTATCTTGTATGGCCTGAATTTATCACTTAATCATAAAATCATCACAAGTTTTAACACTGGGAATCACATTAGGCATTCTTAAAGAGACTGAATTGTAGTACACAGACCAGCTGCTGCGAGTTTCATGCTTTCCCAACACCTGGTGATCCTTTCCCCACTCAGTGGAGACATTGTTACATCTTACCGAATGCACTTTAAAAGTATATTCAAATGCTGTTAATAAAATTAGAAAAAAATTTCTAGGGCTGAATGCAACCAAAGAATAGATTAGAAAATCTATTTGCTTTTATTTTCCAACTTCTACTTTTGAGTAGGAAGTGCCTGTTAGCATCAAACAGAGCACCAGAAGTCTGGACCTACATTCCAGAATTCAGTATTTACCCAATGACTTCTGTGTCAACCTATGACTGTGAGTTGGGGCTATTCGATACAAAGGAAGAGATATTTAGTGAGTATAGTACTTAACATTTCGTGAATTCTGTAACGAAGTCCTTGATTTGCCTGCTTCAGAGTCAGCGGGAAGCAGACTCCACAACCTGGATTAGTTTAACCAGCCACTCTCTAGTCCTGTGCCGGAATGAATAAGCACTACTAAAGCTCATCAATATAGCCATGCCGACTTGGAGTCATCACAAATGTCTCACTTTCATCCTCTACTGGGACATTATAAATTGACCTAGTTTTATTTATTCCTAGTCTGATTCACTCCTGACAATCCAGGGTGTTATCACTCTCCTAAAATCCCTTCCCACTTCCTCCTAGTCACACTTAGTAGACAGCATAGCCCCCTACCTCACCCAGAAGAGAGATGTTACCAGTACGAATACTCCCAACTTCTTTTTCATCCCCTCCACAAATGCCTGCCTTTACTACTTCTTATCTTCCTTTTTGTCTTGGAGAAACAGGTGTCCCTGTGCCTTTACCAGGCAAACCCATCCCTCCTGGCTGTTGATCTCATTTCCTTCTCAAACTCTGCAGACATCTGTGTTCATATATGTTTAATCAACCTTCCCCTCTCCTTATCTCAGCTTATAAACACGCTCAGGTTTTTCATTTGTATGTGCTCCACTTCCAATCCAAAAGGAACAGAAATGTTCTGGAAGCATGGTCTATATGTACACACTCCACTTCTTTATTTTCCAGTCATTCTTCAACTCACTGCAGTCAGGCCTCCTCCATCCTCACCGTTCTGCTAAAATGCTCTTGCTGAAGTTAATGATCACCTACTTGCCAAAGTTAGTGGTCTCTTTTTAGCCCTTATTCCTACAACTCATGACACCACAAAGCTTCACTCTTCCCTAGGTTTCTGGAATATCTTTCTCTTGGTTCTCCTCGTACTTGTCAAGTTCATCTTTCTCTAGTTTCTCTTGGGTCACCCACTCTGTGTTTACCTATGTTCTGTCCTAGATCCTCTTCATTTTATACTTAATACAATCTCACCTGCAAACACTTTCATCTCTAACCTAGCATCAAGTGCTTATAAAAAGGCTGCCTCCTGTCTACTTTCACAGACCATGTTCCAAAGCGAGTTCATGATCTCTCCCTAGTTCCTAGTCTGCTCTTTCACCTATCTGTATTTCCTTTCTCTGAAATTCTACCACTGCCCCACCCCCATCCAAAAATATAATAATTTTATTCATTTTCCTCAGCAACCACTTTAATGGCTCCTGAATACCACATGCATAGGTTTCCCTTTGGATCAATTATCTTAAGCCTCAGACAAAGAATAAAGTTGTATTTATTAATTAGTTACATTACAGGCTAAAGGCACTGTGCACAGGAAGGGAAATATGTATGGATGGTGATAAGAAAACTGTTAAGAAAAATAAGCCATATTGACATAAGATTATCATTATTACCAACCAACTCTACAAAAAAAGATGAACATTTATTTAGATTGCACATTCTGTACATGATTCCAGTTTGCTTTAGTTATGAAATGATGCATGAATAGTGGAAAAGCATAGGTAACGGCGAGTCAAAGGCGTCAGATCACCCATCAGGAGGCAGGGCCACTGGCCCACTTGCACCACTGTCCTCGGTAGAGTGCTGCACAATCAGAAGGACATGGTAAATAATGAAATAAATGGTGAGTGCTGGTTTTGGCCAAAGACAATACTTCTAAACCACCACCTCACACAAGCACAGGTGCAGGTACTGCAGTGGGAGAGAAGGGAGTGATGGTTCTGAATGGAAGAGCCAGAGGGGAGAGTGAGTTTGAACCCAGTCATTTAGGCAAGGTTGGCAGTGTGAGGGGCCCGCAAGCAGTTTGGTATGGCCAGAGCGTAAAGTACAGGGTCTGGGAGGTTAGGCTAGAGAGGCAGGCAGGGTCAGATGCTGAGGTCTCTGGGTGCTCGTTAAGTTCGCTGAGTAACATGACTAGACCTGCATTTTAGAAAGGCAGCGGTGGAGGGAATAAGTTGGAAGTTAAGGGCTGCTGTAGCAACTCAGGTTACATGAACCCACCAACATGGAAGTGATACTTGGGATAGAGAACCCTGAATTTAGAAAGATTTAGGAGGTGAATTTCATGGGAGAGGTGGAGAGAGAGCAGCTGAAACCTGATAAATGAATAACTGGTAGTGTTCTGACCTGAGAGACAAGGAGGAGGAGCAGTTTGGGGAATGAAGACAGTAAGTCTGATTTTTTTTTTTTTTTTTTTTTGCAGTACGCGGGCCTCTCACTGTTGT
>NW_021147677.1:0-5438 GCF_002837175.3 Physeter macrocephalus
GCAGGTGTAGGCGTGCAGCTGTATAGCTGGAAATATTCAAATGAACTGCCAGTCTTTCCGTCGCGTTGGTGTGCTTCGTGGACGGACACCGCGCACAGGTTGTTTCCACACGTAGAAGGTGTGAATAACGTACGCACTTGCGCATGCACATCACTGTGCAAATCTATTTGCAAAGGTGGTAGGGCAGCGCCGCAAAACGCACGGCGTACAGACAGAGCATGAAAGGCCATCCGGAGATGCCAGGTGCGCACAGTTCTCCTCGCCCGGTGGAAAAAACTGCTGTTCAGTGTCCGTGTACTATCTTTGTAGCTACGACTGTGCCTGGCATACTGGGACCATCGGCGTCGTGCAATCCACGCATATAGAAACTACTCCAGCATGTCCCTTAAACGTGTGTCCATCATCTGGTCAGTCACAGCTGGAAAGCTGTACTAGCGTGTTTCTTTTCAAAAATGACTAGAAGAAATGTGTTCGCGCGGAGCCATGCCCTGTGGTCCGTCGATGTCCCTCACCGTTGCAGAGCGGACAGGCTCAAAGCAGTAAGCAGTGAGACACAGACCAGCCAGTTGGCGGGTGTGTGCGTCAGTTCGTGTGTGTTTAATAGACTCGGTAGCAGGCACTGAGCGAGTCGTTTCCTCTGTGTTACACTTCTCCGTCGTTTCGCCGCCCGAGGACCTAGTCTCGTGGTGATAGACTGTCGTTTCCCAGCTCAGGGACTCAGTCTTGACGCTGGACTGCCCACGCAGCGTATCGGGAGATCTGTATTTATGTGTACGTGTGCGTGTGTTTGAGCACGAGTGATGACTCTGTCCTGCTGTGTCGGTTGCAGAAGCCCTGGGACGCCGTGCGCGTGGGACAAAGGCTGGGAGGCATAGGCCCACCGAAGCACGCTGCCAATGAAGCAGAGCGAAAATTTGCGTTTTACTGAGAAAAAAAAATTCACCGTGGACATAGCAAAGGCATACACGCCAACAAAAAACTATAGGACCAACCTCAAGCATGACACAACGCTGAGGCAGCATGTCCGGAACCACGTGTTCACCAGGAAACAAAGACATTTTGAGTATACAGGGCGCAGATCACGTCCATCCAGATACTGAAATTCAGTTCTCCACGCCGAACTGCGTACAAACTCGTTTTTGATTAGAAGAGAAGAACGTACTCTCCCACGCCAGGAACAGTGTCGGCTCGTTTTCTTTTCCCTCGAGGCCCGGGTTATTCGCAACGCGTCACTGACCTGCGTGAGTAATACATTGTACAAAGGGTACGTTGTGTCCCATGTGGTCGGTCGGGGTGTGTTTAGCGGGCGGGGCAGCGAGCTGGCGCAACACAGCGTAATCCGTCACACCTGGACTTCTACATGATATTACATAAGAGGGGTAGACGTCTGTATACATTTTATCAGTATACCGCAGCGATCCGTGGTGTAGTTGCACAGGGGATAGTGGGAGCGGACAGAAAACAATTGCAGCTTCCTTACCGTAAAATTTGTCTTAATTTGTATGTACAGAGTGATTCTTCGCCGACGTGGTTTGCCATCCAGTGTTGCACACCCCAAGGAAGGTTACAACTGAGAGCAACACATGGTGGAATTAAAGGTGCGCGGTGAAAGGACACAAAAGAGGAAGGGCACTTTTTCCGTTTTTGTACATGCGTATTTAGAGAGACACGTATTCGTGTGCATACGTTACGACTAAGTACGTAACATTTATGTGTCCATACATTCTACTCGGCCGTACACACACACGCGCGTATGCAGTTGTCTCCGTTACTCTACACAAATTGACAAGCAATGCCAAGCCGTTCCGTCTACATCCAAAACGGAGTAATTCCGTCCGCTTAAAGAAGAATCACTTTTACTTAAGTAGATCCGTTTTACGCAGAACGTCCAGCCGTGGATCAGAAATTTTTTTTCTGTACACTGGTTGATCAAAAACAAAGAGGAGTGTTCCAGGCCAGTGCCGCATAAATTGTCTAGGGTGACTCAACCGTGTAGAACAGTGGACACCGCGCGACACACCTTCACGTGTTCCGCAGTCGGATGGCCCAGCTCGGTTTTGGCCATTTACTCAAACGTTCCGCTACCATCCCGTTTATCGCAAACACGTTTAAATGACGTACTTCTCGTCGTCCTGGTTTACATCCATTTGTCGCCACACTTGCACTGTTCACGTTTAAAACTGTAGCCTAGTTGGGGTAGAATCAGCGGAACGAATAGCATGTGAGAGTTTCCGACCTTGCTACACAAGAGTGTGAACTTTTCCACGCAGCTGTCAATGGTGCTCGCTGGGATGCTAGGAACTGCACCGGCTGTGTTAGACGACCATCCGTCTACCTTGTCTACATTGCACTGACCACACCCTGCGAGGATGCACGCTCTTTTCTTCCGCGGGTGACGCATTTTTGCAGAGTGAGCTGGATTATCACATCAAACACCATAACTTGCCTCAGGCTTCCTCTCGAACGGAGTAGTACGCAACTGCGTTGGGGATGCCTGCACTTCCAAAGTCCTAATGAAGAGTGTATTGTTACGGAACAGAGATTAGGTCGTACGGGTACGGTAGTGCAGTAGAGGCTATGTTAAAAAAACGCACCACAGGTGGCAGCGTGTCATGGGGTTTAGGCGATACGGTACTGGTATAGCCACAAAAACGTAGTTAATAATCAGGCGCAGTGGTGCCCTTTACGTTCGGTTAAGCCGTGTCCTACACTATAGGACGATAAAATTACTGCACTCATGTTGCTGCCAAGTTGCGCATACCTGATATATACACATATATATCTATACATAGATTTTAATTATGTGCAATGCCTAGTCTTCCATTCAGTCGGCTTCGTTCTCGTGCACCGCACACTCGCACAATGCACACTCGCACACTGCAAAGCACGCGTAAAAAGGCGTGCTGCGCGTTAGAGGGGGAGAATATATGCATAGTACGAAAATTTCGCTTCCAGATATAGTCCGTAACTAAGGCACGTACTGCACAGGTAGATATTTACGGAGGTAGGTATATAAATACTCTTGCACAAAGAATGACCGCCAGAAAAATGTGTGTCAACCGAATGCATTTTCTCCGTCAATCTATGCTGGTTTTAACAACGCGAACAATCGCTCCACGAACACCATCTCTTTACACACAGTAGTACCTGTATACGCGGCAGATACGTGGAACAACATGTGTAGCTGGGTGAGCGTACGCAAGTGTGCACGCAGTGTGGACCCTCGGCGTACGCGTGCCATCTTTTAGGGTGTCGCAATCACGAAGGTTCCTTTACGTGAAGGGTTTTTCCTCAACGATGAGTCTTGAGACATCAATTCCGTCTCCATGTGCGCTTGAGTTTTTTAGAGTAAAGACAAGAAACGGAGTCACCAGCCCACTGCCGTTAAGTGGTCTACACAACACAGCGCCTACCTTACACCGATTCGTACGCACGACCGTTACGCTCTCTTGTCACAACACACCTTCACGTGTGCGTTCTCCGCGCATACATCTAGAGACAACTGTCTTTCATGAAGCTTGCTCTTCTGTCAAACACGTATTAGAACCGTTGTAAAGAAAGCTTAAACGTCACCTGCAACAGCCAAATATATAGGTTTGGGAAAGGTTAAAATAATTGAAATCATATACCTCGGCGTCCACGTCAACCCCATTAGCCAAAGAAGTCGTTAACATGCCCTCTGGTGTCTTCAAACGATTCCCCTGCCACCTACACGCTCTTCGCGTAGTGTCCTTCTTGTCAGCATCCCCTAAATCCATGCTCGAGTATATCCCCAGTGCTCTTTTAGACCTTAAAATTAGGTGTTCTACTGTTAAAGAGCCTCGTCCTCCCCCATACCATGTTTTTCCACCGAAGCACCTGCTGCAGGGATGCCCTTGGAAACAACGTATGATATAGTCTGACCTCCTAGGAATTTAGCTCAGTGGTGTTAAAAGTCTCTCGGTCGCGAAAAATGGTTTAAAAGCGTTGCATTCTACGAACCACTTCTACTAGCCTTCAGCAAACTGTTTCGCTGAACTGCAGATTCCTCAAAAACAAATTTCTCGGTACAGGTGGTGAAAGCAACGTTCGGTACAGGTTTGCACACTGAACGCGTCCCGTAAGAGTGTATCTCACCCATCGTTCACTTCTTGAGTCTACACCCTACCCAAGGCTTACTATACACATATATATTCGCTGACATGATTCTGATACACCCGTATGCGTGCATATATGTGCGAACGCCGCAACACCTGGACAACCTGCTCGCGTCAGTACACATGTAATAGCACCCCTACGGAAAAGGAAAAAAAAGTGCACCTCGGGAAGTGGTTTATTCAACGGTAGCTATAGTTACTTGACTACTGCCTGGTTATCTGGATCCTTCGTGGTTGCAAAACGACTGTAATGATATATGTGCTGGTTGCACATGTATGTAGTGATACGGTCCCTAATTCCTACTCTTGTACCAATACCTCAGCGGTACGTACAGATCCATTTCTGCCTTTTTGCACTTACGTAGACGCACGAACATACATACATACATACATACATTTGTTTCAAATTTTCCTTGATCATGCTGCCTCAACATGCGTGCTACGTAGTCGCATGCACTAGTCATCAAACACAGGTTCTGCAAATGGAGGCACTGTACGCATATCTTTGTGTTCTACGTGGAACGTCTCGCTCAACTCACCAGTGCTGCGTGCTTCCGCATGTTCTGCGGTTGTAGTACTCTTTTTCCCCGGCGGTTTATGCGGCTCCCTAACACGTCCTTTTTTGCTAAAGCATGAGAAAACGTAAAATATCTTTTTTTTGAATTTGGAGGCTGCACACCGACAAGAGCAGGACACAGATCAAACCAAAATAATGCACTACTACGTGGAGACACCAAAACTCCCACACTTACCACTTACACTTGCATGTGGGCACAGCCAGTCACTGCCCACCTGCTCTTGTACTATGTGTTGCGTCGTAATGACACAATGCGCACGCCCAACATAGAGTGCACCTTCACAGAAACCTGAAAGAAGGCTTTCTAATACCGCCATCGCGGGTGCCTTACCCTCTGCGTGCCCACACTTGCGACAAGGTTATCAAATTCTACTGGCACTCAATTCTTGTGTAGACACACGACTATGGGGAGCAGGCGTTACAAATGTGCTACTTGCTACGTGTAAATTGCCTTCGCTTTTTCTTAGGACATTGCAAGCGTGTGGCAACTTTCACGCCCCGCTTACGGGCGAAATGCAGCGCACGAAGACGCACATTGTGTAGCTGCTGCACCAGATACACACACCTGGATAACCAAATCACGCACAGCATCGAAAAAATACATGCAGGAACACTGCTGCACACCTCACGCCAACAGTAGCAGCCTCTCCGGCGTCTGCAAGTACGGAACTGTGGTGCTAATCCACGCAGGAGCACAACCGACACGACCGCCTCCTCCACCTTGA
>NW_021147677.1:6711-7137 GCF_002837175.3 Physeter macrocephalus
CAGTGACGGCTTAATCGGGACGTGAGACGGACCCGCTGCTGCTGCAAGTTCTTTCTCTTTCTTTTTCCTCTCCTCCTCCTCTCGCGTCAGTTTCTCAATTTCTTGTCGTGGTGACATCTTCTCCCCCCCGGCCTTCACTGCGCATGCGACCTTCAGTTGCCCTGCCTCCTGCGGCCGCAGCGGTCCTGCCGGCTGCTTCACGACCCACTTTTTTCCTAAGCAAAGACACGAGCCGCACGCACGTCAATCCCCGTAATAGAGGCACTTCACCCCAGAAAACAATTGGTCAACACGAACGCGCACGAGTGCTGGACCATTCTATGGGCCACTGGATCGCACGGATAAACGTGTACAATTAGGGCAGCCACCAAAGGCCTGAGGACATCGGCGCAAACAACTTCGCTTTGTTAACGCGGTTAAAATATA
>NW_021147677.1:8223-12241 GCF_002837175.3 Physeter macrocephalus
GTACAAAGGGTACGTTGTGTCGCATGTGGTCGGTCGGGGTGTGTTTAGCGGGCGGGGCAGCGAGCTGGCGCAACACAGCGTAATCCGTCACACCTGGACTTCTACATGATATTACATAAGAGGGGTAGACGTCTGTATACATTTTATCAGTATACCGCAGCGATCCGTGGTGTAGTTGCACAGGGGATAGTGGGAGCGGACAGAAAACAATTGCAGCTTCCTTACCGTAAAATTTGTCTTAATTTGTATGTACAGAGTGATTCTTCGCCGACGTGGTTTGCCATCCAGTGTTGCACACCCCAAGGAAGGTTACAACTGAGAGCAACACATGGTGGAATTAAAGGTGCGCGGTGAAAGGACACAAAAGAGGAAGGGCACTTTTTCCGTTTTTGTACATGCGTATTTAGAGAGACACGTATTCGTGTGCATACGTTACGACTAAGTACGTAACATTTATGTGTCCATACATTCTACTCGGCCGTACACACACACGCGCGTATGCAGTTGTCTCCGTTACTCTACACAAATTGACAAGCAATGCCAAGCCGTTCCGTTTACATCCATACCGAAGTGGCAGACAAACCAAACATGACGGAGATCGTAACTCTTGCTTCTTTCCCGTTCTAGAATTTCTTATAGTGGGCTGCCCATTCTCACCTCAAAGGCTTCATTATGTCCATGGTGTGGTCTGCTACCCGTAGGTGGTTTGCTAGCGAGTGTTCTACAATTACCTCATAGGCGGTTTTAAACGAAGAAATTTAATTTCCGTTGTTTCTGACTGATTATCCACGAGTGAGGCAAAGATTACTTGTCTTTGATTTTACTGTTACCTGCATATAATGATCGCCATTAACGCTTACAATATGGGAAGTCTAGTGCGCAGAAAGAACTCAGCGTCTCTAAGGTACAGTAGAGCTGCAGTCGCTTGGGCTCCACTGGTACCAAAGTCTTCTATAAGCAAAGAAGCTTCGTCCTGATACAGCCCGCTGCGGCAAAACGTCCTCTATGAAGTACGTTTCCTTCGAGGGCAATTTCTACAAAACGGAGTAATTCCGTCCGCTTAAAGAAGAATCACTTTTACTTAAGTAGATCCGTTTTACGCAGAACGTCCAGCCGTGGATCAGAAATTTTTTTTCTGTACACTGGTTGATCAAAAACAAAGAGGAGTGTTCCAGGCCAGTGCCGCATAAATTGTCTAGGGTGACTCAACCGTGTAGAACAGTGGACACCGCGCGACACACCTTCACGTGTTCCGCAGTCGGATGGCCCAGCTCGGTTTTGGCCATTTACTCAAACGTTCCGCTACCATCCCGTTTATCGCAAACACGTTTAAATGACGTACTTCTCGTCGTCCTGGTTTACATCCATTTGTCGCCACACTTGCACTGTTCACGTTTAAAACTGTAGCCTAGTTGGGGTAGAATCAGCGGAACGAATAGCATGTGAGAGTTTCCGACCTTGCTACACAAGAGTGTGAACTTTTCCACGCAGCTGTCAATGGTGCTCGCTGGGATGCTAGGAACTGCACCGGCTGTGTTAGACGACCATCCGTCTACCTTGTCTACATTGCACTGACCACACCCTGCGAGGATGCACGCTCTTTTCTTCCGCGGGTGACGCATTTTTGCAGAGTGAGCTGGATTATCACATCAAACACCATAACTTGCCTCAGGCTTCCTCTCGAACGGAGTAGTACGCAACTGCGTTGGGGATGCCTGCACTTCCAAAGTCCTAATGAAGAGTGTATTGTTACGGAACAGAGATTAGGTCGTACGGGTACGGTAGTGCAGTAGAGGCTATGTTAAAAAAACGCACCACAGGTGGCAGCGTGTCATGGGGTTTAGGCGATACGGTACTGGTATAGCCACAAAAACGTAGTTAATAATCAGGCGCAGTGGTGCCCTTTACGTTCGGTTAAGCCGTGTCCTACACTATAGGACGATAAAATTACTGCACTCATGTTGCTGCCAAGTTGCGCATACCTGATATATACACATATATATCTATACATAGATTTTAATTATGTGCAATGCCTAGTCTTCCATTCAGTCGGCTTCGTTCTCGTGCACCGCACACTCGCACAATGCACACTCGCACACTGCAAAGCACGCGTAAAAAGGCGTGCTGCGCGTTAGAGGGGGAGAATATATGCATAGTACGAAAATTTCGCTTCCAGATATAGTCCGTAACTAAGGCACGTACTGCACAGGTAGATATTTACGGAGGTAGGTATATAAATACTCTTGCACAAAGAATGACCGCCAGAAAAATGTGTGTCAACCGAATGCATTTTCTCCGTCAATCTATGCTGGTTTTAACAACGCGAACAATCGCTCCACGAACACCATCTCTTTACACACAGTAGTACCTGTATACGCGGCAGATACGTGGAACAACATGTGTAGCTGGGTGAGCGTACGCAAGTGTGCACGCAGTGTGGACCCTCGGCGTACGCGTGCCATCTTTTAGGGTGTCGCAATCACGAAGGTTCCTTTACGTGAAGGGTTTTTCCTCAACGATGAGTCTTGAGACATCAATTCCGTCTCCATGTGCGCTTGAGTTTTTTAGAGTAAAGACAAGAAACGGAGTCACCAGCCCACTGCCGTTAAGTGGTCTACACAACACAGCGCCTACCTTACACCGATTCGTACGCACGACCGTTACGCTCTCTTGTCACAACACACCTTCACGTGTGCGTTCTCCGCGCATACATCTAGAGACAACTGTCTTTCATGAAGCTTGCTCTTCTGTCAAACACGTATTAGAACCGTTGTAAAGAAAGCTTAAACGTCACCTGCAACAGCCAAATATATAGGTTTGGGAAAGGTTAAAATAATTGAAATCATATACCTCGGCGTCCACGTCAACCCCATTAGCCAAAGAAGTCGTTAACATGCCCTCTGGTGTCTTCAAACGATTCCCCTGCCACCTACACGCTCTTCGCGTAGTGTCCTTCTTGTCAGCATCCCCTAAATCCATGCTCGAGTATATCCCCAGTGCTCTTTTAGACCTTAAAATTAGGTGTTCTACTGTTAAAGAGCCTCGTCCTCCCCCATACCATGTTTTTCCACCGAAGCACCTGCTGCAGGGATGCCCTTGGAAACAACGTATGATATAGTCTGACCTCCTAGGAATTTAGCTCAGTGGTGTTAAAAGTCTCTCGGTCGCGAAAAATGGTTTAAAAGCGTTGCATTCTACGAACCACTTCTACTAGCCTTCAGCAAACTGTTTCGCTGAACTGCAGATTCCTCAAAAACAAATTTCTCGGTACAGGTGGTGAAAGCAACGTTCGGTACAGGTTTGCACACTGAACGCGTCCCGTAAGAGTGTATCTCACCCATCGTTCACTTCTTGAGTCTACACCCTACCCAAGGCTTACTATACACATATATATTCGCTGACATGATTCTGATACACCCGTATGCGTGCATATATGTGCGAACGCCGCAACACCTGGACAACCTGCTCGCGTCAGTACACATGTAATAGCACCCCTACGGAAAAGGAAAAAAAAGTGCACCTCGGGAAGTGGTTTATTCAACGGTAGCTATAGTTACTTGACTACTGCCTGGTTATCTGGATCCTTCGTGGTTGCAAAACGACTGTAATGATATATGTGCTGGTTGCACATGTATGTAGTGATACGGTCCCTAATTCCTACTCTTGTACCAATACCTCAGCGGTACGTACAGATCCATTTCTGCCTTTTTGCACTTACGTAGACGCACGAACATACATACATACATACATACATTTGTTTCAAATTTTCCTTGATCATGCTGCCTCAACATGCGTGCTACGTAGTCGCATGCACTAGTCATCAAACACAGGTTCTGCAAATGGAGGCACTGTACGCATATCTTTGTGTTCTACGTGGAACGTCTCGCTCAACTCACCAGTGCTGCGTGCTTCCGCATGTTCTGCGGTTGTAGTACTCTTTTTCCCCGGCGGTTTATGCGGCTCCCTAACACGTCCTTTTTTGCTAAAGCATGAGAAAACGTAAAATATCTTTTTTTTG
>NW_021147678.1:0-842 GCF_002837175.3 Physeter macrocephalus
TGCTTGAGCTGCGCCACCGTGCGCCGCACAGCCGCTGAAGATTTCTTGCATGCGAGCGCATATACGCGGTGGTTGAGGTGACGGGTTGCAATCTAAAGCAACTAAAACAGTGCCGTATATAGGCAGGCGTGTGTCTCAACGTATAGATGTCTACAAGTATACATATATGTATGTGTGTATGTATGGATACACTCACTGGTAGGTGAGATTCCGCTCCCTGCAGCGAGAGCAAGCTCTTGAAGGCTGTTACTGAAGGAGAGTCATTTTCTCTATTCTGTTGTCTCTGCTGAAACGAAAGCGAATCTGTGCGTACACGTGCACATGGCAGCTGCACAGACGTACACGGAGGAGAGACACACACGTTTTGTGTCTGTATTTGTGTGTGTAGGTTTTATTAATGTACAACGACAGAGGGAGACAGAGGGACAGGAAGAGACACAAAAGGGGAGCGAGCGAGAGAGCAAGTTTCTCTTCCCCGTGTTGTTGCTTTACTGGTCCTGTATTCACTACGCAGATGTATCCCTGTCTCTGTACAGCAATCGAAAAGTGCAGAGATTGCGTAGGCCGCATGGCTCCTCCCACATAAATCGCGCTATATACGTCGATGCCTCGCCGGCCACAATGTGTGTTTGTGTATATTTATGAACACATTACTGTGTACTGCGTTTTGTAGATTTTTGTTCGTCGCGGGTGTCTCTGCATGGTGGCTTTTGCGCTGCAGCACGTCAATATGTTGGGAGACGAGGAGCTGCCTGCATGCATTTGGGGCGCGTACGCTCTCGGGTTCCGCGCGTCTGCTGCTGCTGCTGAAGCCGCACCGCAGGAGGGTGTGCACGAGAGCT
>NW_021147678.1:5805-6074 GCF_002837175.3 Physeter macrocephalus
GCAGATACAACGGCAACACACCCGAGCCAAGGAAATCCACGAGCGGCAAGTCCAGCAGCAGAGATGTTTCCGACAGAACCAGCAGATCAAGCAGGAGCGGATGGAAGCGGAGCAACACGTAGATACAGAACATTCATTTGATGCAGAAGAGCGTCGCGAATATGAGGAAGACATCAGAAGCGAAGAACGCAGTTCCCGCCAGCTTCTAAGGGCGTTGCTGTTGACGGAGCCGTTCATGGCGCGACCGAAGTGCACTGACAGCAGCAGCG
>NW_021147678.1:10987-12238 GCF_002837175.3 Physeter macrocephalus
ATATTGGCCTCCTTGAAAGACGTATTAATAGGTTGAGACGTACATGGCTCTAGCATAAATGTGTCTATCTCAAGTGTCTGGAAAGCATAACCGCGTCCCCCCGTCTATGCCCAAATGTGGTGGCAGGACGTAAACGATTATGATAATAGTGCGAAGAAGGTTGAGAAGGAGTAGGAACTGCCACGTTGTATTCACGGTGGTGGCAGCCCACGTGCACCAACTTGCGACGCGCGCGCGTACAGATAGGTGTAGCAGGCTGAGATGCGTGACAGACAAGATGATGCACCCCCTCGTTACTGTTGCCTGCTAGATTAGAAAACATTAACCGACTGAGTGATACCACACTAGTTTATCAAAACCTTCAGACACGTTTGTGTATACTAAGTATACGTGTGTAAACCTACACATTCACTCGAATGTAACTACGTTCACACACACCAGCTTTGTGAGCCAGTGAAACCAGCAGGGGTAGTGCCTCCAGAAGAACTCCGCCTGGATCGATTAAAGAAGCAGCGAAGTAGCATGGCGCGTCTGCTTAAACCTTGCTCAGACGAACGCAGGTTGCGCCACTTGTCCTCAAGGTACTACGAGGGCATACCATACAATTCTTCGTGGGTATATAAACGTTCAAGGACAGCAAAATTCTCAACCTCCTCCACTAGTATTGCAAGGACTATACATGCGTGCATGGGAGCATGGAATTCATAAGCTTTGTCGCTCTGCATAGGATGCAAGTCACAAATAGCTGCACACGCGCATACGCACTCGCTCATACAGTTATAAGAAGATGTGTGCCTATGTGCGGTACTGGACGTGGGTCCGCGGCAGACTGGATGCAAATGTATTGAGTGGATACAAGGTGGCATTCGATAGTTATGGGAGCTCGCGTCAAGGCATCGCTAGTCGGGCTAGAGTGAAATGATCATGGTTTGAGGAGTGTTTACCACCGAGACTCCAATTCGTTTTAAGTGTGTGTCTCTCGAAGTTTTTCCGGGTCGCAAAATTAAGTCCTGACAGATTGATATGAGTTGGTATATAAACATAGAACGTATCGAACCCTCTTGACGTAGGACGCAACAGCGCCGGAATTACTCTACTGTATATTTAGGGTTTTTAGAGAGAGATACTCAACTGCATCTATGCATGAGGGCATTGCTAGTCGGCGCGGCATTTCACTTGTTGATTCGTCAGTACGCGAAGGAACTTGAGATTCCCCGCACGTGACAGAATGAAGCCATACTGGAACAAGCC
>NW_021147679.1:0-795 GCF_002837175.3 Physeter macrocephalus
GGGGGCTAACCTGCAACAGCAGCAGCGGCTTCGCTCCTAATCTAGCTTCGTTTCCGCGGGTAGAGTGGTGGCCAGTGACAGGCGTGCTCCTATTTCTTTTTACCTGTTGCCCTGCAGGTATATCTGAATGAATGATGCGGCAGACGAAAAATACATAGCCGTGCTACGCGTGCGTGGAGGGTATGCGTAGTCACTGTTTTGTAGGGGCACACCTACAAATCATACGCATATATAAGCGTGCTAAGCGTGCTTGGAGGGTATACTTAGTCACCGTTTTGTAGGAGCACACTGCCGTTCAATCCTTCCACCCACCACGAGGAAGTGCAACCGTACATCCACATACACGCCCACCCACGTTCGTGTTTCTTCTCTGCGCAGTTATGCGTGTACCTATAGCTTCCCGTGTACTTGTGTGTATATATTCCCGTGAAAACACACTGGTATAGCCATTTTCGTACACCAGGTGAATACATCCGAATGTAAGGAACCTACAGGCTATTTTGTTTGTATCTAAACTTCAGGGTCTTTACTCGACAGTAATACTTTCGTTCGTCGGAATCTGAGCCACGACAGCTTGTGCTTTTCCACCGATGTTATACTCCTGTCTGTCCTTTCATCTACGTGCGTTGTCACACGAGAAAGTGGTTTGTGCAGTATACATACCGGAGCATGCTACTGAACATAGTCGCGCATTCTTGACATGGAAAGTCACCGTCCATTTCTGATGCTGCAGATGCACAACCATGGACTGTCTCCACATACATATTTTTCATATATATATATATATATATATAT
>NW_021147679.1:3911-5720 GCF_002837175.3 Physeter macrocephalus
CGTGTCCAGCTGCTGGATGTTGCTCTGGTTCGTAATGCTTGTCTGTCGTAGCTGGCTGCATTTCGTCCGACGGGGTATCCTGATCAGTCCACTGGATACCCCATCCGCTCGAAACAACGCGAGGATTTGCGCATCTATTGTTCCTGCTCCACTTTGACTGCAGACAAGCACTGGTATTGAAAGCTAAAGACTACGCTGGCGCGAACTGAAGGAAGTCGCGACGATAGAGATTGTTTAGAAGCCGTGTTCAGCAAAAAAGTACGAGGAGGCTGCGTTGTATCGTCGGCAACTCAAAAGTAACGCGACGACAATTACACCAGAAGAATGGCATGGAAAAAGTAACTTGATCAAACTGTGTGGCTTCTAGGACGTCACGGGACTACCTTAACTGTCGAGTGTACACGATTCTATGGTTTTGCTGCATGGAGGAATGTTCTTACCAGGAGATCTGATCTCGTAGAGTATACTGAAGGCTGAAAGGGCAATGTAGAGACTAGTCCACGTACACGATTCATGGTTTTGAGCACGTTCCTGTACATTTTTCTTGTGCAGACAACCGGTTAGGGACCCCGTGAATGGTAAGAGTGGCACTCCAAGTTTCTACGCCGAAACTCGTTCATAGCTTTGGAGGCGTCTTAGGTGGCCTTACCGGAAGTACCTCACCAATCAGTCCCCAATAGAATTAACCCTACGTATAAGGAGCCTAGGCAGCACCCACTGGCTTCGACGAGCAGGGAGAAAGGACGGTTCTGAAGGCTTTGGGATTAACTGCGTTGCACTGTTTTCATTCGGCGCCCTGCGTGACGCCGCCGCTTATATTGAATGCCATGTAGACATCGCACCAGTCAGCGGCTTGCGAAATTTGAATCATACATTAAAGGAGCAGGGAAAAACCTTTGACAGCGCAACGTTCGTAACGATCTATCGTTGTCGCCGGCTCAGGCCTCGCTGGACACGGGAGGCGGAACGCTCCGAACAGTGTAAACCGCCCCCCTACTCCTTCCTCTAGACACCATCATGGTTCTCACCGTCCTGTTTGCTCAAGTATGTGCTTCAGTATGCGCCAAGGTACGAGCACTGCTCAAGACTCCCCCGGATGCACAAAATATACAACCTACTGTGTTAGAGTTCGGGATCGACATGCTGCGATGTGGAACAGAAATATGCGTCTGCGGCTAGAAGGTATACGAGGTGTGGCTCCGCCCGGGCATGCTTCACCAGACACGATTGGACTGGACACACAGATGCAGTAATGCGGATGCTGATAAATTCGTCGGTACCAGTAGTCGTGTCCGCTGATTTCAGTCTCCATCACCGATGTGTGTTCGAGACCTGCTGTAGATAGTCGTGACTTTTCCTACCTCCCGGCGTTAACCGGAGCTACGGACGTTGCTGCACCGTGTATCAGAAAGGAAAGGGTTTCCCCTTTAGTATAGTTCCACACGGGTAACAGTAGTCCGATGTCTATCATCCATACGGCTGGGCCTGTTGTAGTATTGGCGAGTCACGGGCGCATCATCTGACTGGTTGTTTTATCCGAAGGATGAGCGCAGGTACGTGACGTCACCGCGGTGCACGATGGAAGACTTCTGTCGGGAATCTGTGGTTCCACGAGGTACTGGGTGGGAGCCGCCATGCTCTTCCCCCGAAGCCAATGTCTGGAAAGGTGTTAAAATAACACCCCTCATCATCCAGTGGGCTGTCTTTTGTTTTGCTAGTTTCCTTCTTCGCAACGGCCAGTTGAACGGAAGTACGCAGACTCACCTGGGTTGCCTGACACTACGCACTACGTCACTACGTTTTAACTGT
>NW_021147679.1:8708-10252 GCF_002837175.3 Physeter macrocephalus
CACAATCCCGGCCAAGTTTGACGGAATACGTTCATTGGAAGTGTTCCACAGCGCAGCGTTGTCAGATAACGTGCCCCGCAGCACACCACGAAAAGTTCTCCAGATGCCTTACGTCACCAAGGAATAACTTCCGTCAATCTTTTCTGGTGTTTCCACTCTTGTGTGTACCAGGAGACAAACTTTTCGCCAGCGGCGGCTCGAAACCATGTTCTGGACAGCACTGCTCGTTTACTGCCAAATACTACTGTAACACTTTAAAAGATTTAAAGTGGAGACACCAACCTTAATAGGCTCTTCGAATTCAGACTCTGCCCAGGGGCGACCGTGTACGAGCATGCCGTAGCGGGAACTAGGATCCTTGATACCCTGGTTCACCGACATGTAAGTAGTGGACATCCCAAAGGTCCCAGAGGTAACACAGAAGAAAGTGGGCAGGCCTTCCACGAAGCTGAAACTTCCTTCATGTTCTTAGGTATCAGTGAGAAACTTTTCCATATTCCGAAGTGAATGGTGGAAATCAAGACCTCCTTGTGCTTCTCCCTGAAGTCAGGAAGAAGTTTCGTTCATTCCTCCCCAGTAAAAGTTCGCTGCGAAAGCGCCGGATATCCAGTGGCGGAGTGATCTATCTGAACGGTGCTGGCTGGCTGCAGCAACTAAGGGGTTTCATATGCTGGTCACATGCCGGCGAATGAAAGCGACTGCGTTGTGACGTGTACTTCGTGATTCAGCGTGCGACAGCCGCGTGTCGTGTGTGTGTGATTGGGCACAACGTATGGAGGTCGTTGACGCCCGGTAGAGAGTGATCCACCTTCTGAACCGCGACCGGACACAACAGTAGCACAAAACCAATTGCAGAAGGTGCGAAATGCCTGTCGCGCACTAGTAATTGAAAAACCGTGACCCTCATCGAGATGGCGACTTCGTCGATAAAGGTCAAGAACTCCAGAGCCTCTCCGCCACTGGGGCCTGACTCCATTTCAGCAGCCCTACCGATCTTTTGGCGGGGGTCGAATCATGTGGTGAGCGTGGAAAAGTTTCATGCTGTAGTGTTCCAGCATGTTTGCTCTATACACAGTTCACACATGAATTGATGTCTTTCACGTTACTCAGGTTCCCTTCATAACGTGCCCAATATGTCGGTTGTCACACGATGGTTATTATCCTTCCCGCACCGTACGCACAACGAAGAGCTCGGCAGATCATGAACGTAGACCCTGGCAAAAACGAGAGCATGCAGAGGGGTTTGGGCATTTACACACAACCTTGCATCTAGCTACGGACTCAGCCGCCGATGATCACCTACACATTCGCTACGCGATTGTATGGAGGAGCACCTCGATTCTTTAATCGGTATTTAATGAGGGGGGTATACTGACGGGACGTTTGGTACGCAGATGGTGTGGACTTAACTGCCCGCACTGCGTTGCGCCACGCGAAGTCAATGTCATTCTCAGCATGCGCGGAAGAACCAGGAGGTTTAACACAAGAGTATCAGGTATGTCGTGGAATTCTTGTGTCCACCGCGGGTGCCTTCAGGGTCAACG
>NW_021147679.1:11997-12231 GCF_002837175.3 Physeter macrocephalus
AAGTGCCCATTCACGTTTAAAAACTGACGTACAGTGCCTAAAGCAGGGGTTCCCCAAGTAAGCAGAAGCCCTGACACAAAAGAGCAGCATCCTCGCGACAACAGCGAGGTTGTCGCTGTAACATCGACTCGTCCTCGCACATTTTTACCAGATTGCCCATGCGGATCTTCGCATACCCACACCAACTCATGTGAGCACTTCAGATTTCTCCGTGACGACGTAACGTGCAGGTCA
>NW_021147685.1:0-12171 GCF_002837175.3 Physeter macrocephalus
GCAGAAACTAACACAACATTGTAAATCAACTATATTCCAATAAAAATTAAAAAAAACAAAAAACAATATTGAGTCTTTCAATTCATGAATCTGAACTGTCTCTCCAAGGATCTTCTTTAATTTCTCTTAGCAATATTTTCTAGTTTATAGTGCACAGGTCTTGCACTTCTTTTGTTAAATTTATTCTTAAGTATTTTATTTGTTTTTATTTTATTATGAATAAAATTGTTTTCTTAATTTGATATTCAGATTGTTCATTGCTAGTACACAGAAATAGCATTGATTTTTTTTTATACTGATCTTTCATCTTGTGATATTTTAAAAACTTCTTAGATCAAGTTTTTTTCTATTTTGGTTCTTTTTTAAAGATTTTCTACTTTGAGGATTATGCTCTTTGAATACAGTGTTCACTATGTTTTTTTTGCATTTGCATCCTTCATAGCCTTACCCTTAACTCCTTCAATCTGCCTTTTGCTCTGACCACTCAATACCAATTGTCACAGGGGTCTGTTCTTAGCCTTGTGCCTTTCAATAGTCTTAACTGTGGCCTACATGAAGCTGTAGAAAGAAAACTTGTCAAATTTATAGAGAACCCAAAGTTTGAAAGTGAAAACTAGTGAGATAAAAGATAAAAATCAGGAATCAAAATGTCATGAACTGGTTGAAAAACAATAAGGAGTAGCAAACACAAAGACAAGTATTTAGGTTCTGAAGACTAACTGCATAAGCTTTATGATATGGATTCCAGCCTCTCTGCATTGCTTCTCTCCCCATATGCATCTTCCCAAGGACCCCACCTGTAATGCCTAGGTGCAGGTTCACTTCCTCTCTCTCAGTATGATGTTTAAGCTCTTCTATAAGATGATGTTCATGGGTGTGTGTATTACAGTGCTTGTCATAGATTAGACACTCAACAAACAGAAGCTTCTTCATTTCAAACCATGTATTCTCTGATTGCTCTCCTATGTCCTTCCCATGCTTTCTTTCTAAAAATTTTGAGCTTCTGTCTGTGGAATCACAATTTTTCTTTGCTGTTGAAGAAAACTGGGAGACACGTTGGTTCCTCCTTATCTTTCATCCCCATATCCAGTCATTTAGCCAGCTTATTGTATTAGTCAGGTCAGGCTGGTATAATACATTCCACAGACTGAGTGACTTAGACAACAAGCACTTATTTCTCACAGTTCTGGTGTTTAGAAAGTCCAAGATCAAGGTACCAGCATACTGGGTATCTAACAAGGACCTTTTTCCTTTTCTGAACATGGCCATTTTCTCGATATGTTATATGGCATAGAGAGAGAAAACTCTGGTCTCTTTCCTTATAAAGACACTAATCTCATCTTGAGGATTTTTCTTCATGACCTCATCTAAACCTTATTACCTCCCAAAGGCCCTACCTCCTAATACTATCCCACTGAGGGCTAGAATTTCAACATATGAATTTCAAGGAGACAAACATTCAGTCCAAAGCAGTTATGTTAATTCCTCTATCTCTACAATCTTATCTTTTTAATTTCTGTGTCCACTACCCTGACCAGGCTTATATTGCCTTATGCCTGTATTATCACAATAGCCTTTAATAGTTACCTGAGATTAGCTAGAACATAGGGTACAGTTTTAGATTCAAGGATAGGAAAGAATGAGCAATTCAGGTACATTATTTCGATTTACTCTTGAAGTAGGTATAAAGCAGGGTAAAGTGTATTAAAAAGATAACAATGCAAATATGTGGTTGCAGTTACCAGCTTTCTTTTGTATCTTGTAGAAGCATAAACTTGGCAGCTCACATAGTTTGAGATGTTCATTAGGTGAAAGAGGCCAAGAATGATGCTGGCACTGTCATTTATATCCCAGCCACATCAGCACCCAGAAGCAACTTACTTCATCACGTAAAATGATAATTCTGCTACTCAGTAACTTTAATATTTAAGCACAGGGCTTTGAAATTCTTGCTGTGCTTTGGAGGAGATGTCTCTACACTGTCCCCGACTTTTTTCCCATTCACTCTTAAACCCACTCTAATCTAATCTAATCTCACTCACTCTAACACTTTGGTCCCCAGTGTTCTTCTATCAGAACTCCGCTTTTCATGATCTTCAATGAACTCCACATTGCCAAGTCTTATGGCAGGACTCTGTCCACATATTATTTGTGGTACCTGCACATTTCAGCACAACATATCACTCCATCCCCCTTGATATACTGTCTTCATTTAGCTTCCAGGATATGGGTACCATTTACATTTCATTTGCTCTTCCAGAGTCCCTCTTTACCTTTCTCCACTCCTGCTTTTGGCACAATGAGGTTGACCTGTATGGATTACATCAGTAGGTTGTTGTGCCCTCTGCCTTCCCGTGGCATCTAGTGAGAAGGGAAGGAGCAGAGGTCAAAGTACATATGCCCTGGCTCCCTGCCACCAAGACTACTTCGAACTGGTTGTCTGTCTTCTCTCACAGAGTAGACTCTACCATAAATGTTCCCCTGCTTGTCTCATCAAGTCTAGAGACTGTATTAGCACCAGGTCACTCCACTATCTGCAGGGTTTCCCCCCACACACATCTTTGTAAACAATTCTGACTACTTCTCTCCACTTCTTCTGGAACCACCCTAGTCCAGGCATCATAACTCACATGGATGTTTGCAATGGTCTCATAATTTATTTCAGCCTGTACCTTCCCAACTTCACTCACAGTCTATCCTCAACATAGCAGTCAGAGTGACCTTTTTAAGATCTAAGATAATACCACATATTAATCTGTTCCAAACCCTTGAAGGGATCTGCATTTCACTTAAAGTACAAGTCAAAGCTCTCAGTTTTCTACACGGCCCTACATGATCTGGCCCCTTTACTTTGGTGATCGTATCTCCTATTAGTGTCCCCTAGCTTGCTCCATCCCAGACTCACTTTCCCAGGGGCTTTCTTGCTGTTCCTCCTACAAGCAAGTACACTTCTCTTGCCCTAGGGCCATCGTGTTGACTGTTGTGCCTGGAACACTCATCCCCCAGACATCTGCAAGTCTTTGCTTACCTGTCACTTTATTAATGAAGCTTATCCTGCTTAACCTTTTAAAACTTACAACCCACTCTCTCCCCTTTATCCTCAATTCCCCTTATTGAGCTCTATTTTTCTTTCTTTCATAGCTTTTATCACTTCTAAACTACCAGATTATTGAACTATGTACTTAATAATATATTCACTGACTGTAACTTTGTTTCTCCTAGTTAGAAAGTAAGTTCCAGGAGGTCAGGGATCTTTGCCTACTACTCTCCCTGGTACACAGTACGAGTATGATAAGAAATTGTTGAATGAACATCTAAGCCCTGGGGGCAAACTCCTTTTATCCCCACCTTTGCTTCAGGGCCAAGGAATTTTCCATTTAGGTCCACTGGGGCTTTTCACTCTTCCTAGAGACTTTCTCATCCAATCTCACCACAACCTAATTTACTTTAACATTATTACTCCTCTTTCCTCCTCAGGAGCCTAAATGCCTTTTATATAATACTTCAGTCTTCTATAAAGACTCTGGCCAAATGGAAATCTCTCCCATTTTTACCAATATACATTCTAACATCAGATAAAATATCACATTATACTTTTGTGGTATTTGTAATGTATAGCTCTAGATATTGTCTTTCCAACAAGCTTATAAGCTTTTTGACAATAATCATACCATGCTATTTTTTGTAATCTCCAATTGTCATATAGACAGTGTCCAAAAGATGTTGTTAAATTTAATTTGAAATTTCTTTAACAATTATTGATAAATCTTCGATTCAACCATCCTCAAAATATTTCCCTCAAATATAAGATCAAATTTTGCTAAATTTATATGACCCGTTAATATGAAACTCATAATATGTTTTTCTAAGAAACTTGATTTCTCACAATCTTGCTCTGAAACATTTTTTATAAAATTGGCCAGACATTTTTTGAGGTGTGTACAAATTGTACACATTTCTTTCAAATTCTGAAGGTTAAAGCCCTCAGAAAAGATGTTGTGTGCATGCTCCGGGTCAATCACATAATGGCAAAGTACATAAAGATGCAGAATAATATCTAAGAATTCTTGTCTTGAATAAATTACATGCTCATTAATGTTTCATAAGTGATTCCACATATGTATCTTGGGACGTGGAGTCACTCTTCCAATTTGTGTTTATTACTTAAAAGTGTTAATGTATTATTAATTCCACATAGGATTTGGGAGCTCTGGGATTTCATTGTAACATCTAGTTTGGTTTAATTAATAATATATCTTTTCTTTAATGATAAAATATCAATTAATGATATTATTATATATATGAGTCTGATAGGCCCTGATGAGAGTCATTCAGACAAGTTAACTCCAAGATGTACCACCTGAGAAATTAAATTCTTTACCAGCTTTGTTTCTAAAGCAGAAAGGAAAAGAAGAGTTGGGAGAGATGGAGGGACAGAATTATAATTGGTATATATTGACTAGCACTTTGGAGCATATGTCTCTTTTTCTTTTTTGTAATTAGATTTCTTTACTTCTCTTGATTAATATTTTGTTCATCATTTGATCACCCCAGAATTGGTCACTTAGTTTTATTAATTTCCTTCAGTTTTCACTCTAATGCTTAAGAACATTAGAGTGCCTTAATCTCCTGTTTAAAAAAATTAATGTTGTTGTATTAATTTTTAATATTTTAATATTCATTCTAACGATCTGATAGCCAAGCAAAGATTTAATATCTGGGTTGTTTTGGAAACAATTAATATTTTAGAATAGATTATTAATGATCATGTGATTTTTTTCACACTCCTTCTTTTGGGAGATATGTTCAGAATTATTTTCTTACTGCTGTGGCAGGTACCCAGAGTCACACTGTGTAAGACACTTACCTGGCTTACCTGCACGCTCCATCTCTTTCACCCTGCCTTCTAAGCCAGACTCTACCAACTCTGCCTGTTCTCTTTGTCTCTCCTCTTCTTTCTGCCTCTCCTGCAGACTTTCTATACTTCTCCTACCAGGATTCCATAAGGTTCACGTAAAAGAGACACCTGACTGGGAGAATATATAAGTGACGTCCTCTCATAAAAAACTAGACACAAATGAGAAAAATCTTACTTTTTAGTTTAATCAGCAGCAGGATAACATAGATGTTAAAACCATAGAATCTAAAGCTTGAGTTCATATTCTGGCTTTGTTTCTAGTATGTGATTTTGTTTCTTAATTTCTAAGAGGCTCAGTTTTCTTAATTGTAAAATGGAGATAAAGTTCCTACCTCATAGGGCTGTATAAGGATTAAATATGTTATATTTAAGTTAATATATAAATACTTAGCTGTAATATATAGTATATAAAGTACTTAGAATAATCTTTGGCACAGAATGAGTGCTAGTTATGCTATTACTATGTAATCATTTGCATGCGATTACTATGTAATCATTTGCATGTTATTACTACATAATCATTTGCATGCTATTATGCTACTGCTATTCCTATACCTAATTTATAGCTATATACATTTTAGCCAACACTACTATTAAACTTACAATAATGAAGAGAATGGGATTTCATGGCAAATCATGCTAGACTATATTCTCTATAACAGAAAAAATAAAAAACTTATAAACAATGTCTCCTTGATCTTTAAGCCCATATATAGATTCTACTAAGACAAAACAAACTATAATTTTAATTAGTAATTATAATCAGTCACTGCAAAGTCTTGATTACCTTTTGTATTTTTTGCTTAAATTCATAAAATTTGCTTTTATCTTTGAGAAACATGATACCAAAATTTCCAAATCTATAATTTCAGTGTGGGCTACAGTTGTAACTAAGCAAACTCTATCAAAAAAAAAAAATAAATGCAGGTACAAGTACATTGGTAAATAGAGATTGAAACTATAGGAAATTCAGTCCTTCTGGAATGTTCATTCCGTCTCACAGTTTGCTTCATTCATATTAGAAATCAGAGAATCTTCCTTCTCCATCACATCATTACTAGGTCCCTTTCATTACTTAATACTATTTTCAGAGTCTTGGTTGCAAAATTAAGAATCTTCTCTCTCCATAAAAGCTAAATAGATAAAGAAGTAAAAACAAGCATGTATAGATTATATACTGAAGATTGGTATTTATGGATTGAAATGTCAATAGCAATATGAGAGATATAAGCAATGGATATTTAAAATAATTTTGCCATCTAAGAATCAACACACATTTATTACGTGTTGAAAAAAGGCAGGCTTTGTACTAGTCAATCCTATGGTGGATAAAAAGAGATATCTCTATTTTATCTGATCTTAAGCACTGCACCAGGTGTTGGGGAGACAAAGATGAATAAAACACAGTCTAGGTCCTCACAGCCAAGTGCGAAACAAAGCCACAGCTGTCAAGGATCTTTAGCTTAATTTTCAGAAAACTCCATGGCTTGCAGAATCTCACAAAGTGTTGAGTGAGAGATACCAGGCCCCAGCTTTGTGTTTGCATTCAAGTAAGGTTCAAAAAGAGGCAAAACCAAGCTATGCTGTTAGAAATAAGTGACAACCCTCATAGGAGCAGGAGGTGGTGATTAGAAGGGAGCACAAAGCAGGCTTCTGTGATGTTGGTAAGACTCAGTTTCTTAATATGGGTGCTGATTATATGGGGTTCCTCACTTTGTGAAAATAAACCTATGATTTGTACACTTTTTGGTATGGATATTATACTTCACTTAAAAAAAAATCCTATGACTTGTTAGAATTCCAAAATTCTCTCCTGATATTTCTTTAAATTTCTAGGGAGAGGTGTGATAACATTCTTTTGATTTTTGCTTTCTCCAGGCCTTCTGCCTTTGTGCTTTTAGAGATTTAGGAAGTATATGGAAAAGTGGTTTACACTGTAGGAGTGTATATAGCTTTAAACATAATAAGCATCATTGTTCAAGAACATGTTCTTTGTCCACCCCACCACTATGGAATCTAGTTCCAGATTCACCCCATATCCCTCATGCGATCTTTTCTCCTGTGTATTCTTCTCCCTTCCTCTGAATCAGCTGTCCCTTGTGCACCTTCTCCAGTCTCTACAGCATACCTGACTCCAGCTGTGGAGAGCAGTTCCGTGTGTGTTTTGACTCACTTCATTCTGACAGCATCTCCCCTCAATCATACACCGAAAGTTGTATGAGGCCCTTCCAAACCTGTGGCATGGGATGCAGGGGAAGCCCATGCACAGGCAAACCCTGAAAGTGAAATAAATTTAACACCTTCTGGCACAATCTTTGACCAATAGAAAGCTGATGGGTAAATGCTACTTTTTGTCAGTTTCAAGTGGACAATTGTAAGAGGTCTTCTACATGCTCCTCAGAAGAGTTCCTGGAGTGCTGTTACTACAGCAGTGACTAACTTGATAACATACCCCCTTTTCTCCTTGCACGTTTTACTGTTGTTGATTGCTAACGCCTGCTCACTGTGATTACCTTCCAAATAAACTACCTGTGCAGAAGTCTTTGAGGCTTTGCTTTCTGGGGGGACAATGTCTAAAACAGTTGGTACCTAGAAAGCAGACATATAGGATAGGATTCCAGAACTGAATCACTTACCAGTCTGATGCAAACAGAAAACCCACTGGTCATGGGAAGTGGGGTGATGAGGAAGTCCAGGTATGCTATAGCATCACAATGACTGAGTCTCCTACCTGCAGTGGAATAGGCCAAATGGAAGGTGAGGCACTGGATTATTCTGTGCCTCTAACACATCAGTGAGCAATGGTGAGTTTAATAACTATGAAATTGACTGGCTGATGTTTTATACTTTGGAAGAATTGAGCAAAGACAATGACAATGTTAGATCAGACAACTGCCATCTCAGGGCATGCTGTGAAACATAGGAGGACTTCCAAGGCAGCATCTAGAAAGACACTCATTTCCTGAAGCTGCAGGGTAGATTTTGCTCAAAACCAGACTCAGGAGTTTCAAAAGAAAGTATAAGTCTAGCCTCGAAAGGTTTCCTATGCTTTGTTTTGTGGAGCTACAGCTTTTCTCTCTAGTCATCACAGTGCTTACACAGTAGGCCATGAAAGAAAAGGCAAAGGTGGCAGAGTGCAAACTACATACGGTTCGAGAAACACGAACTCTCTTCCCAAGGCTGACCGAGCTACTACACGTCTGAATACCTGAACTGTCAACATCAAAGACTGATGGTGATTCCGCTATACGATATCATCCTTGAGAAAACCAGCCACCCATCTGGGTGGCTTGCAGATTTCGCCAAAACCTTTCAACCCTGGAAGTGGCAGCAAGAGTTTATAGAGGGATTGACATCTACTCCAGATTTGCTTTTACCTTCTCTGCCAAAAGTTCCTCCACCCCATCATCATGTAAGAGCTTACACAACGCCTTATTTATTGGCATGATTTTTTTCTACAATACTGTCTCCAAATAAGGGACCCAATTTATAGCAATGACTATGTTGACCGTGGAATAGACTGGTCCTAGCATAAATATATGTATTCCACAGAAGCAGTCATTTTAATAGAATGAGAATAGCCTATTCAAATATCATCTGGGTGCTAGTTGACAAACAAAACCCTGGAGTGCTGGGGTGCTAAATCAACAGTCAATACATGGTGTTGTGTCCTCAAAACCCAGAATATCCAGGTTGAAAAATAAGCCTTAGATATAAGATTGGCCTCTCTCACCACCATTTCCAGGAATCCTTTTGCAGACTTTGTGTTTTCAACCTTAAGTTAAGTAGATCTAGAGGTCTTCATTCCCAGAGGCGACTCCTTCTGTCAGGGAACAGACAACTGACAAAGAGTAACATTTATCCATACTTTCCCTATTGGTTGAAGATTGTGTTAAGTTTCCTGCACTTATAGGCTTTGCACGTGTGTGGGTCTAGTGGGCTTCCCCTGGAATCTCATGCCATAGTTCAGATTTTCTGCTAGATTTAAGTTTCTACTCACCTGAACCTATGACTATTTCCAGGTCACTTTAGGATCTTCATGCCAGTATCCATGCCAGCAGACAAAGAAAGGAGCTCCTGATTACCAGGAGATACTAGGAATGCTGCTACATATAGGGACAGGAAGGAGGATATCTGGAACCCAAGGCATTAACTGAAACATTTCCCAGTACTTTTATCCCCAGTTAATGATGGTAAATGGGCAATTGCATTAATTGCCATTCAATAGTGGCGAAGCTATTGAGGGATCATAACTTTCAGGAGTAAATGTTTATGTCGCTCCATATGGAAGCAGCCAGATTACCTGAAGTTATGGTTTAGCTTGAGGAAATTTAGAATAGGTGATGAAAGATAGGAGATGATAACTACCAATTAACGTCTTAGGACCAATATAGCAGAAAAAGGCGATGGTTTGTATCTTGTTTCACAAACCCTTCCCCTACTAAGTCTTTTGAAGGATTGGACTTAATGAAAGACAGAAACACTGTAATGGGTGAACTGTGTCAGATGACTCTTGTTCACCAGCTCACATTTTCTTGGCCTCATCTCTGATTCCAGTCATGGCTACAGCAAATTAATTCTGTATAGGCTTCAGTTTACCTGGAACTGACAGGTAAACTTGTCTCAAACATGCACCATAATCTTTCAAGCCCTCTTTGACACAGTTCCATGGGGATGCTGGTGGGAGCTCATTCAGGAGAGATGAAAGCACACCCTGAAATGTAAGGGAGTTGAGTTTATGCCCACTGGGGTAACCTTGAACAAATGGGGTTTGGAAAATGATCAGGAAATGCTTATTGTTTTTCCCCAATTCTCAGGCAGAAATTTCTTTCAGGCACAGTAGTGTATTGGGTTTTCTCCCTTTCCAGTTTCAATCTCCATGGTCACGCATCCTTGCTCCCTGGGACCACCTTTCAGTAAACTACTTGTACCCAAGTCTGATACAGATTCTACATTCCATCTGTCGCTTTCAGTATAAAGGCACACCTTCTTCCGCTTGTTTCATTCAAAGAAGCTTCCTCCCTCTTCTAAGGTCTTGACACCAGCTAAACTCTCTGCCCACAGTTATCTCATTTATCCCTAGAAGGCTTGTGAAAGTATATTTTCCAAATGGAGACATTTCCTTCCCTAACTAAGCAGAATTCAAGTACTTCCTTTTCTTTCTTTACTAGCTGATTTTCTTTAGCCTATAAATGGGCTCAATTTAATCCCATCTAAAACATCCATATGCCCATATACGCAGACACACCTATTCACACAAATTCCAAGCCGAAACAAAAAGTCACAAAGGACACAAAAACTACGCACTTGACTTTACGCCTTTTTTCTTCTTCTCAAAATAATAGCTGACATTTATTGAGTGCTTACCACATGCCAGGTGCTATTCTAGCAAATGATGTACAATATCTCATTTTATTTTCACAAAACTCTAGGTGGTACTATTATTATACTCAAATGTACAGAGAAAAAGCTGTAGTTCTTTGATGTTAATTAGCTTGCTCAAGGCCATAGCTTCAATGTTTGATGAGGGATTAAAACTTAGGTCTCTCTGCCCCTGGAGTATGCATATCAGGTTGTCTAAGTATCATGGTTACGGTTTTCAACTGCTCACTTCTCATTCTTTTCAATTTATTACAACGACTTCCCATTGAAACAGCATATTCTAGGGTCACCAATATTGTCCAAATCCAATGGATACTATTCACTCTTATCTTACTCAAAAGTCTTCCTGTTTGATAAAGTTGCTAAGTCCCTTATCTCCTTCGGGAGTTTCTCCTGACTGATGACTTTACTGTTTGTTCATGGTCTTTTTTATGTCTCCCTCCACCCCAAATTTAAATATTGTGATTATAAGTTTTAGTTCTCAACTTTCTTTTCACTTTATAATCTCTCTTTGGGTGGCTGCAGCTACTACCTTACATTGACCTCTTGACCAGCAGTTACAAGAACCAAAATTTTGCCTGAATTTCCTACAATTTGTATTTAAACTTTAAATAATTAATGTTTTCTAAAATTATGTTTTCTCTTTTAACTCAGCCATCTACCTACTAAAAGTAGAAACGTGGAATCTTTATTGAGGTATGTAGGAAAGTTTATTTCAGACTGTCCATATTCCTAAAGATTATCATCTTTAGGGGAAAGGTGGGGAGTCATCAGAGAAGCCTAAGCTTAGTCAGACTCTTAATTGCAAGAGCTGGGATGTGAGTACTTCATGCTCAGTGAGAAGCAGGAATGACTTCAGTGGGTAATGACTAGGTGTTTTAGACTTCTTTTGCAGGTGAGTCTGAAAATACAGTTATTCTGGAGAGTGAGGAAAACTCTATACAGGGAGAAGGGGGCTTTCTGTTAGATAGCTTTTGACTGCTTGCTGCTATTATCATTCTTACTGAAGAGTGGTGCTGTTTATTAAAATGTTTTCTCATGATCTATTTCCACTGAAAAGCTTTGAACTGTGGGAATACATGAAAAATCTGTTCTGACCTGCCTCAGCCCTAGGACTAGCCTTAATAGAATATGCAACAGTGTTTATTTGCAAGCTGATTATGAAACTTGTTTTCATATTAACTCTTCTTGATTTATTAACCTCTTTTAGAATTTTAGGGTTTTAGATCCTTCACAACTGATTAAAACAAAATACTGTTGTCCTTCCAAGAACAGAAACTGTTCCTTCCTTCTGTTCCATGTGGAAGTCAGCTTTTCAAGACCAGCTTTGTTTTTTGGTTTTGGACATGTGTATCTTGTGAACAGTTGTACTTTGCCAACTGCTAAAGTAATCATTGAAAATAAACAGTGGAGATAGTCACAAGAGCTTTCTGGAATTTTAAACGCAAGACCCTTTCTGGCTTGTTTTTGTCAGCCATGTCTACTACTAATGGCATAGTTAAAAAAAAAAAAAGAAATCCTACCTAAGAAGAAAAACACACCTTAAGTTCTTACAAATAGAATCATATGGAACCAATTATCTGGATGGCAGAATTGCTTTCATACGCTGCAACGGACCTCTTCCTGGGGCTCCTCACGCCATGTGGAAACCCACGGACCCCATGATTAGGTCCCTTGTGGGCCCTGTGTGTTTGAATTCCAGTATAGCCCTTGTGTTGATCTACATGTTCCTCATTTTATATGTACTACAAAAGGCATTTCACTTACCTAATTATTAGTATTCTTTTTCAAAGAATAAAATTGGGAACCTCATTGACAATGATATCCTAGCACTTGCTTATTTCAGTGTTGTTTCTTAAAAAAAAAAAAAA
>NW_021147688.1:0-218 GCF_002837175.3 Physeter macrocephalus
CAGTGCACAATATTGCTTTCCCTTAATCACACAGTAACTATAACATGCAGAAAGAACAGAAGTAGTAAACTGTGCATGTTGATAAAGACTTGACATCACTATATGTGTTTTCAAATATTTACAAGAAAATAGTTTTCCTGTCGCACAGTTAAAATGAGCTATTATGTTTCGAGTTAAACACAGTAGATAAAACACACTTGTTTATCTTCTCTCTTTCC
>NW_021147688.1:6442-11071 GCF_002837175.3 Physeter macrocephalus
ATTATTATCATTGACCATGTGATCTGACCCTATTTCCTAGTTCTTGGGGCTCTCCAAGTCCAATCCACCAGGGGTACCACTAAAGGACATTCTACTAAGCCTCCTATAAGGTCTCCTTGTTTCTACCTTCATCACTCTCCTGGTTTCCCAGGTTGGAGAGCTTGCCAGAGCGAAGTAGAGGAGGCAAGGAAGGTGCTTTCTCTTCTGCAAAGGTGACTGAACATTACTTTCTTTCCTGTATCCTGCTTTTTAGTGGAGTCTTTGAATTTCTAGGGCCTCAGTGAAGCCTGGGATTGACATGGGAGGGAAAATCCTCAGATTCAGAATGTAAAGGCCTTGGGGAGGGGGATAAAAGATTTATTGTGAGATTAAGGAAGTAAAAGAATGTGAAAGGATAGTATACATTGGGCAGCCATACTTTTGCCAGACCTGCCAGGGTCTCATGTTTGTTCTGGTCCTGGTTGCATCTTTGTCCTTCCTGTCTTCTGCAGCCCCCTGGGCCGGCATGATGACACCACCCGCTTTCGTCAACTCTTATGTCCAGAGGTGTGTAATAATGCAACTGCTGAGGTCAATCGGCTGCTACTCCTAGAGGCCCTGGAAGATTCTACTTCCTCTGTGTTCCCGTTGGCTTCCACAGCTCCTGTGACTGAGTCATCGTTTGCTCTGTCCCCTGTCTTCTCAACAGTTCCTCCAAGAGACCTAACACCAGCCTCTCTGCCTGAACCTTCCCCACTCCCACCTCCGTTCTCTCCCCTAACCCAATGACCCCCTTACTTGACTTTTTTTCACCCTCACCACTGGGTCACTCTCTGGCACCAGAGCCTTTTCCTTCCTTGGATTCCGAATTCCCAGTGGACTATTCCCCAACCCAACCCCTTACCTTTCCCCCTCTCTTACCACATGACACTCAGACAGCAGATCCTGTTCTCCCACGAGAGGCCACTTTGTCTCTGGATACCATTTTCTCTCTTGACCCCACCCTTTCCCAAGATATCAACCCCTTATCAGATTTCTCCCAGGCAGTGAATCACCCCGATTCTTTTGCTTGTCATCATGCACCACCAACTCTGTTTCACCACAGTTAGACTGCACTTTATCTGTGACTCAACCTAAATCAACTTCCATCTTACTGAAGCGTCTTCTGGAGAAGTTATCTCCAGATAGCTCTGGTGGGTTGTCCACTTGTGTTTCAACAATCAGAGGCACTGAGCATTCAAGCCTGTCAATTTCAGACTTCTCCTCATGGCAAGCTAATGCCAAGAACGTGTTCCTCCCCACATTATCACACTCTGATTTTCAGAGAGAGAATGTTTCCCTCCATCTACCAGACACCTGTCTCTGGGGAGACTCCGTTACCAAGCACGTGGAGGCCAATAGCCATTCTCTCTTTGGCTTTAACATCCAGGGACTCTTGGAGAGACAAATAAAAAAGAAAATGGCTTTCCAGAGTTTAGAGAAGAAACAAAAGGAAGAGGGACCATTTTCAAAACAAATGTCAGAATACCAACGGACATCTTCAGGGAATTCATTGCAGTCACTTGACGTAAAGGACACTAGAGCCCCCCAAACTGGCTGGAACAGTGAAAGCAAACCAGAGCAGCTGCGCATTTGTCAGCAGCTCCTATATGACATGACTCTGGGGGAAAACTTGCAGCAGAAATATACCCAGCGCTTCTGGGGTCTTCCCTCTTTGCAAGTGAGTCCCTAGTGGCTACTCTCCTGGCTTCTAGTAGTAGTTCCCCACTAGAGTCTCACTCTGTTTTATTCAATGGACTCTCTAATGCTTCTGCATTCAAAATGCGGGATCAAGAATCTCCACCACTTCTTTATTCCCATCCCCTCTGCTCCCTCATGTACATCCACAACCCTTTCCTCAAACTTAACCCCGATCCCAGCCCCTACCTTTCGCTCAGGTCCAGCCCCAGGCCCACCTTCAATTCCAGCTCCCAATTCTACCACCTTCTTCTCCATCCCAGATTAGGGACCATGGAGCGTCTTTCCATAGATTCCAGAATGAGTCAGACTTTCATATCGCAACTGGAAATCAACACCTGGAATGGCACGTGTTGCAGAAACAACAGGAACGTTTGTGGGGTTTAGTTCCTGTGCTCCAAAAATCTCAAGACGCCACTTGTCCTCAAGCTCTTAACCTCCCATTGGTCAACTGGTCATCCCATGCCTATGTACCAGTCTCCGTCCTTGGCCATTTTCGTATCACCAGTGAACCCCAGGAGAGACTGGAGCTTCAAGTTCTAAGGAGGCTAATTCCACGACGGTGCCTCCAAGCCTATAGGAATCTAGAGTCCCCAGCACTGATGGAGCCTCAGTATAAATTAACAGAAGTACCTCAGCAGAGAGGCACTCATGTTCACTTACAAATCTCTGAGCTTCAGGGCAAGGATAGCAAGGATATAGGGAAGTCTGAATTGGGTCTCCCAGCAAATTTCCATGGGAGGGCCCCAACAAAGTTTCAGCTAAGGGATGACATGAGGAAGAATCTTGGTTATATCCTAGAGAAGAGCCCAGAAGACAGTCCACAAGAGGTCTCAGAATGTGACCTAGTGCAGGGTCTGAGGGCTGCTTTGGAGATAAAAACTAACTGTGTGTGTCACTCAAGGTTTCACTCAGGGAATGAATTATTAAATGTCTCAAGGAAGGACATAGATTGGAATCAAATAAAAACCATTATTAGATTACATGTGAGCACGAAGTCTTGGCAGATCAGTGCAGGTAGGATTCCTATAGGTGTGTGTCGTTCATGGCTGGCTGACGACAATACTTTGCGTCCTTCTGGGAGTTCCCAGACCAATATGGAAGACACAGATTCAAAAGGCGCAATGGTAGGTAAAGTCTACCACCAGATTAGCACTCTAGAGCTTTCTTTTCTTGATCCTAACACTCGAAAGGTGCTAGAAGCCCATATTTTAAGGTTTCGTGTGACTCAGAGATGGGGTCTACCCCTCAAGGTTCTTGAATCCATAAAATTCTATATGTCGAGAGAAGCCAAAACATGGCCTCTTCCTCAACTTGACTTTCCCTCCTCAACCACCCATATTTCTGGGGTGGATTCCAAAGGTGAGATTTCCAAGCCCCTTGAAGGAAGTTCTAAAACTTCTCAGGGAAACAAGGTGAGAACTACAAATTCAGTCCCCGTGCTGGATCATCCTCTTCCTGTTATCTCATCTGTGGACAAAGAAGGACAGCGGGCCCCGCAACCATCACACTCTGATATCGACCAAAGGCTTGCAGAGGACGTTCAGACAATTGAGCGTGGCAGACAGACTTTTCAGCCGCTCACACACAGAAACAAAGACAAAGTGAGTCAGGGTGAGACTCTACTAGACCACAGATGCAGCCCAGAGGTGCCCATAAGGCAAGGCGGGGATGGCCATGAGCCAAGGGATGAGAACATGAACTCCAGCGATAGAGTAGAAATGATTCAGGGCCAAAAGATAGTGGAGAAGAATTTAGAACATTCTTTCATGTCCAATGTGCCCAGGGAGATATTCAAGGCCAAGGAGCTGTGTGCTCTTAAATCACAATATTGTGACATCTTGACAACCAGCGAGTTGGAAAGCTCCCAAATGGCATACGTCAATATGGATAAAACAGAAACTACCCTGACCACCCAATGTCCCTCACCAAAAATAACTGTTCCCCAAGATTCTAAACTATCAGACCTTCAAAACCAGCTCCTTAGTGAGTTAAAGTTTAAATTCGAGGGTAAGGAGCATAGCCAGGCTGTACACTGTCCCACCGACATGCCCCTGATTTCAGGTAGGTTGCCTTCCAAGTCTTCACTGACTCATGTCCACAGTGTCTCCACTGGGGACATGGCAGCTTCCCAGGTGCTGCATGTCCGCTTGGAGGACAGTGCAACCAGCACGGAACAGAGGCAGGATCCCTCTAAGCATGTCTTATGGAACTGCCAGGATAAGAATTTCCCACCTGTTGCAAAGAGAGAGAGACCTCCGGGCTACAAAGCAGGAGAATACAGAAGTGAGGATTCCGGACTAGGGACGTCTACAGGCAGAAAGAAGAGCCACCCTGTTGAGGAAAGAGAATTAAAGGACACTTCCGCACCTCTGTCACAGAATGAACAGCTTCCTCCAGAAAGTTACTTCAAAAAAAAGATGAGGCGATTTTTTCAGTGGATTGACTCCAAGAGGAAACTCAAAGACCAGGAAAGTCCCCAGCAAAAAGCTAAATTCATGTCAACCTTTGTGCAGCACCAAGACTCAGTTGAAAGTGCAGCTATCTTTGTGAGTTATGGACCTCCTGAAGCTCAGGAGCTCATGACAGCTATTGGGAAGATCCTAGAGGAGAAGCTGGCATGTAGGTTCAAATCTGAGGCCTTGGAGTTAAGTCAGCACAAGAAGAAACTGCAGACCCAGGTACAGCCTGACAAGGGACATCCCTCCAACTGTGGGGCTCTCTCTGACCCACAGCAAGAGGAATGGGCACGTACCAAGTCCTCAAATCAAGAAGCTGTTTCTGTTGACCAGAGTTGTCTTACAAGTGTTAGACAGAACAGAGACAGGATCAGACATCGCCAGAAAGTTGTGGCCTTTGAGGACTAGGTATTATGCCAGAGTCAACCCTCTTCCCTGTCCTCCAGGGAGCTTG
>NW_021147688.1:11595-12155 GCF_002837175.3 Physeter macrocephalus
GGCTACCCTCACCCCTGATGAAGGCACTGTGTTCAGAGATTTGACTCTTCTATTCAAACAGAAATTGCTTCTCCAGCATTTCCAGGGAGAAAACATTTCTCCAAAGAACTCAGTCGTTGTTGAGAAAACCTCGCAGTTTTCATGATAACACATCTTCTGATGAAAACGATCTTTCTTTAGTACAACTGAGTATATTGATCCTCCTCAATAAATGTTTCTTCTAATAGAGAAACACTAGTGCTCTCTGTGTACTGCACTGGGGGCATGGGTTTTGGGTATCCTGGAACTTGTGTGTAGAGAAAGGAAGGAGTAGGTCAGCTCATACTGATTTCCTCTCTTGGCATCTAAGAGATGACCAGTTCCTTGCAGGGAGCCTGGCAGTAGCCTCCTCACTTTCATCCTGGGGTCCTTTATTTGATCCTGCTCAGATGTCCCCTACTTAAAAAACTTTATTTTTCTATAAGAAAGTACAAAAAGTTTACTCTAGAAACTTTCAGGCTTTTCCAAAGTAAGAAAACCCCTTAAAGTCCAGAACTTGGCTCAAACTGTCTTCTTATCTG
>NW_021147689.1:0-1062 GCF_002837175.3 Physeter macrocephalus
GACTAGTAACAATCTCAAAACCGATGTATTGATATCTCTCTGGAAGTGAATCAAGTGTGTGTCAAGCAGCATAAACAGAGCAGTGGTAAGCAGCTAAACCCCATTATAAAAACAAATCTCAAACACAAAGAGAGTGCAAGAGAGAGAAATTCTTACAGAATTCGTCCAGGGGCAGGGAGGCAACCTGGACTGACCACATCGACAGCCACAGCTGGATGAGACATGAGTCTGGACACTCTTGGGGCTGAGACGATTGGTGAGGAGGGGTGAGCAAATGCAGACCCTTTAAATAATACTGCGTGCTACCCATCCCATGGGGCCCACGTCTCCAGGTTCAGCCGAGTCTTCCTAAAGCTAAAAGATGCATGGGCAACCCAGAGGATGGTACACCGAGTGATGGGAAAAGGTTTCGAACACGCACCTCATTTTTCTTCTCCTGCTGCTCGGGTTCGCCCTTCCAGCCGCTTTACTGACAATCTCCCCACTTGGAGAATCAGCACCTTTAACTTCCTGTTTCGCACAGTTTGCCATTTCTCCCGAGGCTGAACCGGAAGAGAGACCAGCTGTACGTGTTTGGACAGGCACATGTCACTCTAATTCCCCATCAGGAATAAGAATTAGCCAAAGGCTCAGCCTGCCGCCCCGGAAGCAGAATAGGGCCTGAAGCGATCTTGCGGTCTTGCGGCCAGCTCACAAGAAAGCCAGTGGACAAATGGAGCTCAGGGCCACTGCAATTCACAAACCTGCAGAGTTATAAATGACAACGACCGTCCCAAAATACATTGAGGTAAGGCACCGAAGAGCATTGGAAAACAAGGCAGAATTGCAGGAAACTCATTTCCAGAGGTAGATGGGAATCGCCTGAAAAGCCCATGAAAAGCAGCAGAACGTCGAGCAAGATGCAGTTGGCCAAAAAGGGCGTATGCGTTTTTCCTGAATATATTCAGGAAAAAACGCATACGCCCTTTTTGGCCAACCAAGCAAGCCGGCAACTCAAATCCGCGCTGCAAAGAAGTCTCACTTCCCTGCGGGCAAAAGGACCATCCCCCAAAAGTGCAAAAG
>NW_021147689.1:8360-9313 GCF_002837175.3 Physeter macrocephalus
AAAACAAATCTCAAACACAAAGACAGTGCAAGAGAGAGAAATTATTACACAATTCGTCCAGGGGGGAGGAGGCAACCTGGACTGACCACATTGACAGCCACAGCTGGATGAGACATGAGTCTGTACACTCTTTGGGCTGAGACGATTGGTGAGGAGGGGTGAGCAAATGCAGACCCTTTAAATAATACTGCGTGCTACCCATTCCATGGGGCCCACGTCTACAGGTTCAGGGGAGTCTTCCTAGAGCTAACAGATGCATGGGCAACTGAGAGGATGGCACACCGTGTGATGGGGAAAGGTTTCGAACACCACCTCATTTTTCTTCTCCTGCTGATCGGGTTCGCCCTTCCAGCCTTTTTACTGACAATGTCCCCACTTGGAGACTCAGCACCTTTAACTTCCTGTTTCGCACAGTTTGCCATTTCTCCCGAGGCTGAACGGGAAGAGAGACCAGCTGTACGTGTTTGGACAGGCACATGTCACTCTAATTCCACATCAGGAATAAGAATTAGCCAAAGGCTCAGCCTGCCGCCCCGGAAGCAGAATAGGGCCTGAAGCGATCTTGCGGTCTTGCGGCCAGCTCACAAGAAAGCCAGTGGACAAATGGAGCTCAGGGCCACTGCAATTCACAAACCTGCAGAGTTATAAATGACAACGACCGTCCCAAAATACATTGAGGTAAGGCACCGAAGAGCATTGGAAAACAAGGCAGAATTGCAGGAAACTCATTTCCAGAGGTAGATGGGAATCGCCTGAAAAGCCCATGAAAAGCAGCAGAACGTCGAGCAAGATGCAGTTGGCCAAAAAGGGCGTATGCGTTTTTCCTGAATATATTCAGGAAAAAACGCATACGCCCTTTTTGGCCAACCAAGCAAGCCGGCAACGCAAATCAGCGCTACAAAGAAGTCTCACTTCCCTGCGGGCAAAAGGACCATCCCCCAAAAGTGCAAAAG
>NW_021147689.1:10253-10501 GCF_002837175.3 Physeter macrocephalus
TCGAACACGCACCTCATTTTTCTTCTCCTGCTGCTCGGGTTCGCCCTTCCAGCCGCTTTACTGACAATCTCCCCACTTGGAGAACCAGCACATTTAACTTCCTGTTTCGCACAGTTTGCCATTTCTCCCGAGGCTGAACGGGAAGAGATACCAGCTGTACGTGTTTGAACAGGCACATGTCACTCTAATTCCCCATCAAGAATAAGAATTAGCCAAAGGCTCAGCCTGCCGCCCCGGAAGCAGAATAG
>NW_021147691.1:0-2623 GCF_002837175.3 Physeter macrocephalus
CTACACATGAAATACATTACAAAACAGAAACATAGTCAAATATGTAGAAAACACACATAAGGCTGCTAAAGGGGAAAGGTGGGGAGGGGTGAGGCATTATCCAGGAGGTTGAAATTAGCAAAGATACCGTTCCAAATACCAAATTGATAATAGACAAGGCCTACACGGTACCTCAAAGAACTGCACTCGACACACTCAAGTCACCAGAAAAAATTATATACGACTGGTAAGAATCTGAAAAAGAATTTATTGATGTCTGTTTCTACGTGAATCAAGTGGATGTAGAACAGCAACAAACAGCATTGAAAATCAGCTGTAAGCAATATAATAATAATAAAAAAAGACAGTGACAGACAAAAACCCTTATAACTTTTGCTCAGGAGCTGTGATGCAACATGGATTGAACACATTTAGACACACAGCAGGATGAGACATAAGGCTGGAAACTCTTGGGACTGAGAGGATTGGTGAGGTTGAGTGAGCAAATGCAGACCCTTTAAAGTATTACTGCGTGCTACACATTCCATGGGTCCCAACTCTCCAGGTTCAAGGGAATCTTCCTACAGCTAAAAGATGCATGGGAAGCCCAGAGGATGGTACACTGTGTGATCATGAAAGATTTCTACAACGCACCTCATGTTTCATCTCCTGGTGCTTGGGTTCACCATTCCAGCCGCTTTACTAACAATCTCCCCACTTGGAGAATCAGCACTTTTAACCTCCTGTTTCGCACAGTTTGCAATATGTGTGGAGGATGAACGGGAAGAGGGGGAACCAATGAGAGACTAGCTGTAGGTGTTTGGACAGGCACAGGTCACTCTAATGTCCCATCACGAAGAAGAATTAACCAAAGGCTCAGCCTGAAACAGCAACAAACAGCATTGAAAATCAGCTGTAAGCAATATAATAATAATAAAAAAAGACAGTGACAGACAAAAACCCTTATAACTTTTGCTCAGGAGCTGTGATGCAACATGGATTGAACACATTTAGACACACAGCAGGATGAGACATAAGGCTGGAAACTCTTGGGACTGAGAGGATTGGTGAGGTTGAGTGAGCAAATGCAGACCCTTTAAAGTAATACTGTGTGCTACCCATTCCATGGGTCCCAACTTTCCAGGTTCAAGGGAATCTTCCTACAGCTAAAAGATGCATGGGCAGCCCAGAGGATGGTACACTGTGTGATCATGAAAGGTTTCTACAACGCACCTCATTTTTCATCTCCTGGTGCTCGGGTTCACCATTCCAGCCGCTTTACTAACAATCTCCCCACTTGGAGAATCAGCACTTTTAACCTCCTGTTTTGCACAGTTTGCAATATGTGTGGAGGATGAACGGGAAGAGGGGGAACCAATGAGAGACTTGCTGTAGGTGTTTGGACAGGCACAGGTCACTCTAATGTCCCATCACGAAGAAGAATTAGCCAAAGGCTCAGCCTGACGTCCCGGAACAAGAATAGGGCCTGAAGCGATCCTGTGGTTTTGCGGCCAGGTCACAAAAAAGCGAGTTGAAACATGGAGCTCAGGGACACTGCAACTCACAAACCTGCACAGTTATCAATGACAACTACCATCCAAAAGTACATTGAGTTAAGGCAACGAAGAGGATTTGAACGCCAGGCAGAATTGCAGGAAACAGATTTCAAGAGGTATATTGGAGTTTCCTTGAAAGCACATGAAAAGCGGCAGAACTTGGATAATGATGCAGTTGGCCAAAAAGGGCGTATGCGTTTTTTCCTGTATTCAGGAAAACCAAGCAAGCGTGCGATGCCAATCAGCACTACAAAAAGTCTCACTTCCCCCCTGTCAAAACGGCCATCCGAAAAAAGGGTAAAAACCACAAATGCAGGACAGGCCATGGAGAACAGGAAACCTTATTACGCTGACAGGCGGGATGAAAATTGCCGACAGACACTCTGCAAAAGTGTATGGAGTTTCCTAAAACATCTAGAAAACAGAGCTACAGAGCACAGGGCACTTCCACTCATGGACGTTTATCTTGGGAAGACTAAAAGTCAACAAGAAACAGGCACCCCAAAGCTTAGGCCTACTCTGTTTACAAGAACCTCGACTTCGGTACACGTTCAATATCCCAGGAAAGAGAAAAATGGATACAAATGTTGTGGAACTTATGTACAACGGAATATCACTCAGCCATGAAATCAACGTCATAAGGCTAGTAGCAGCATAATGAGGGATTTAGGTACGATAATTCGAAGTGAAATAGGTCACACAGAAAAAGAAACTTATCATAACATATCACTTATAGAGGGAATGTAAACATGGCTACACATGAACTGAATTAAAACACAACAGAGTCACACAATTAGAAAAAACACGTAGGCCTGCTTTAGGGGAAAGGTGAGGTGGGGTTATTCATAAAACAAGAGTTTGAAATTAGCACAGATACCCTTCCAAAAACCAAATATGTAATAGACAAGACCTACTACTTGCTCAATGAACTGCACTCAACAGCTCCTATTCATCGCAGAAGAGAAATTCCAACCCTTGTTTCTCAGGGGCTCTGAGGTCTACCTGAGAGGTAAACTTAACTCACCTGGCACAAGGTGGCCATCCCTGGTCTCATATCAACAGGATCTCAGGCACAAATCTCCTTGTTT
>NW_021147691.1:3856-10342 GCF_002837175.3 Physeter macrocephalus
CAGGCCTTTTTCCTGGAATCCTACCCAAAAACTCAAAGATGCACGGTCTACAGTAAATGTTCACAAATGATGGTTGCTGCTGTGCTTACTATCCTATTAAACGTGTGAAATCCATAGAACACTTGAAGTTCAAAGTTAACTATGAATTTTTACCTTTCCTTATTATGTCTCTGCTATTCACAATTGTCGTTAATGAATCAGAGACTGTGGCATCACTCGTTAAAAATGAGCTTGTTAAAAAAATAGAACTCAGGCCCACCGGCCCTACTGTATCAGAATCTGCAATTTTACAATCTCTCCAGTGTACTTGTGGACCCATGAATAGTTGAAAGGTACATTTCTACCTCGACGTGTCTTTTCTGTCTGAGAAATACGCACATTTTATCCAGTTTGATAGGAATAAAACACTCAAAAATGCATATGCCTGTGTTGAAACCATCATTTTATCATTTCTTTTCCAGATAAGTATAGTGTCTATACTGGTTTTGTGGATCACATGACATACTCTTTATTGTATTTAGAAATAGAGAAAGTTACTTTGTGAAAAAAAATATATATATATGTATATATATTAGTGGATAATTGAAGACACTCTTCTAAATTAAAACCGGTTGTCTTAATTTGCTGTTTTCTTCTTGGGTCACATTATGAACTCTTCCCATGGCCACATGCCATGTGTACTTTTAATTTCAGGGATTGCTGACATTCCAGGATGTGCCCATAGATTTCTTTCAAGAGGACTGGGAATGCCTGGACCAAGATCAATGGGAATTGTACAGGGATGTGATGTGAGAAAAGTATAGGAACCTGCTCTCCTTGGGTGAGGATACCTTCCTTCCAGAATTCCTTATCCACCCACAGGGTTTAGAGTCCTTCATTTGTAGAATGTCTCCTGGAATCTTCTGCTTCCTACAATAGGGTCTCAGATTGCAACGTTTCAGGAAATATTGGGAGTTTGTGGGTAAAATTTATCTTATTCTTTGAAAATTGCAGCCTCCTTTTTAATATACTTTGTAACTGCTTGGGATGTGTCTATATGAACAGTGTATTATATGCTTCTGTTATAGTCCTTACAATATTTTATTCTCTGTATTTTCTGTAACAAACTTCCATGGATTCTTTGGGCTTAAGGTGTATTAAAAGGGAGGCTACGATTCTGGGACTTCCCTGGTGATGCACTGGTTAAGAATGCACCTGCCAATTCAGGGGACACGGGTTCGATCCCTGGTCCAGGAAGATCCCACGTGCCACGGAGCAACTAAGCCAGTGGGCCACAACTACTGAGACTGCGTGCCACAACTACTGAAGCTGGTGCGCCTTGAGCCCGTGCGCCATTTATTTTTGGAGAATAAAACCACCTCGGAGTGATTACAATTTAGACCAGCTAGTCAAAATGCTTTATCACCTGTTCTTCTCAAACACCGATCAATGGAACAAGTTTTACTAGGGATAACAGTGTAATTGTATTCTAGAGTTCATATCGGCAATATGGTTTATGACCTTGATGCTGGATAACGACATTTCAATCGTATAACTGCTATTAATTGTCTCTTTGTTCAACGATTAAAGTCTCACGTGATCTGAGTTCATACTGGAATCATCCTGGTTGGTTTCTGTCTATTGCAGAGTCCTTCCAGTATTAAAGGGCAAGAGCAATATGGCTTACTTTACAAAATGTCTTCAAACTAAATGATGATATAATCTACATTCAATTAATTTATACATACCCTACTGTAGAAAAGGGTTTGTTATGGTGGCAGAACCCAGTAATTATGTAAAACTCAAACTTTTATCTGCACTGGTTCAAGTCCTCTTCCTACGAATATGTTTATAATCAACATTCTTTCACAAATTACCCAATTTAATTCACCATAGCATTCCTCATATTAACTAAATGGAAAATCTTAAGCTATATACAAATCCAGAAAGGGCCAAAAATCATCAGCCCCCATGGATTATTACAACCCATTCCTGAGGCATTGAAATTACTTAAGAAAGAACCACTATGTCCATCAACATCATCAATTTATATATTATTGCCCCAATGCTAGCCTTAACCCTGGCTCTCACAACATGAATTCCTCATCCCATATCTTATCCACTAATTAATATAAATGTAGACATATTGTTTATATTAGCCATATCACACCTAGCCATTTATTCCATCCTCACTTCTGGATGAGCTTCACATTCAAAATACTCACACACTGGAGCTCTAGGGACAGTAGCATAGACAATCTCATATGAAGTAATGTAGCAGTTATTCTATTCTCAGTCTTACTGATAAATGGATCATTTACACGTTCAGCAGTAATTATTACACAAGAACACCTATGACTAATTTTCTCCAGACCCCTACCCAGAATTTTATTATCTCCGCAGTAGCAGAAATCCAATGAAGCCCCACTTGATTTAACAGAAGTAGAATCAAAACCTGTAATTGTCTTCAATGTAGAAAATCTAGCAGGCCCATTCACCCCGTCCTTCCTAGAGAATATGTCAATTTCCTTATAATAAACATTTCCACAACAATCCATTCTTAGGAGCATTCGACAATCCCTAGGTGCCAGAATTATATACAGCCCAAGTCATCATTAAAACACCTCTAACAATCTCCTTTCTATGAATTTGAACATCCTACCCACAATTTTGACATGATCAACATATATATCTCTTATAATTTTTTTTAATACTAACATTAGCCCAATGTATATGAGAAGTTTCACTACCTGTCATCATACCAGGCAACCCACCACAAACTTAAGAAATATATCTGACAAAAGAGTTACTTTGATAGAGTAAATCAGAGGTTTCAATGCTCTTATTCCTGGAATTGAATTCTTCCTAAGAATTTTACATTCTCCATGTTACCACATTACACCACATGCTATATACTAAGGTTCTCTAAGTAAGCTTCAGGCCCATACCCCCAAAATGTTGTCGTATATCCTTCCTGTACTAATAAACACTCATTGTTTTTACTCTCATTCTACTGACCATTATCTCAGGAAATATAATTGTATAAGAAGCTCACACTGGTTAATGGTAATCCCATTCTAATAAAAAACACGAACCCATAAGCTACAGAAGCATCCAACAAATATTTCCTAAAACAATCCACCACACCAATACTACTTATAATGGCTATTATCATTAATCTAATATACTCTGGTCAAGGAACACAATGAATAACAAAAATCTTTAATCCAGCAGCAACCACCCTCATGACAATCGCCCTTGTCACAAAAGTAGGATTTTCCCCATTTCACTTCTGAGTGCCTCAAGTCACAAAAGGCGTCCCATGAACAGCAGACCTGATGCTAACAACATGATAAAATTGCACCCTTATCAGTTTTATATCACATGTCACCATACATCAACCTAAATATACTATTAACCATAGTGATATTATAAGCCATAGCTGGAGGCTGAGCCAGACATAGCCATACTCACCTGAAAAAATTACACTCTCCTCACCACTTGCCCATATAGGATGAATAACAGCTATTATAATGTATACTCAGATTATAACAATCATAAACATACTAATTTATATCATAACAACACTATCTTCTTCTTATTTATGCAAAGATCATGTACTACAAGAGTATCATTATCACACACATCAGGTAAAACACCTCCCATCACAATCCTTTTCCTCACCAATATAGTATCATTAGGACATCGCCCATCACTATCAGGGTTTTTACCCAAATGAATACTTATCCAAGAGATAACAAAAATGACAACATCATTCTACCAACATTAATAGCCATCATAGCGGTCCTCAGCATATATTTCTACTTGCAGCTAACATACTCCACATCACTAACTATATTCCCTTCCTTAAACAACACAAACACAAAGCAATTTGAACACACAAAGAAATAACCTTCCTATCATTACCAATCATAATACCCAGACAATTACTATACATAACACCCATTCTACCAGTGCTGGACTAGGAATTTAGGTTAGTTCAGACCAAGAGCTTTCAAAACCCTAAACAAGTAAAATTTACTTAATTCCTAAAAATAAGAATTGCAAGACTTCATCCTACATCAATGGAAAGGAAAGCAAGCATTGTAATTAAGCCAAATCTTTATGAGATTGATGAGTTTTAACCCCAGGAAACTTTAGTTAACCGGCAACTCCTTTAGTCAACTGGCTTCAGTCTACTTCTCCTTCATTTGAGAAAGAAAAAAAGAAAACAAAAAGGCAGGAAAATCACCGGCAGAATTGAAGCTGTTTCTCTGAAGTTACAATTCAATTTGTTGATTCACCACAGGGTTTGCGAGAAAGAGGGCTCAATCTCTGTCTTCAGTTTTTCAGTCGAATGCTAGCTCAGTCATTTTACCTCTGTTCATACACTGCTGATTATTTTCAACAAATCACAAAGATATCGGAATTTATATTTGGTGCTTGAGCTGGAGTAGCAGGCAGCACCTTGTGTATATTAATCCAGGCCGAGCTATGCTAACCTGGAGCGCTACTTGGAGATTCCCAAATCTATAAGGTGGTCACAACAGCCCCTGCACTTGTAATAAAATTCTTTATAATTGTACCCATTATATTGCAGGGTTTGAAAACTCACTTGGGCCAATAATAACTCAGACACCTGAGGTAGCATTTCCCCGAATAAACCATGTAAACTTTTGACTACTTCCCCCATCATTCTTACCCCTACTCATGTCACCAATAGTAGAAGCTGCTTCTGGTTCCAGTGGACCGTGTATTCAGCTCTAGCCTGCAATCTGGCCCACGCAGGAGCCTCTGTCGACATAAACATTTCCTCGTTACATTTAGCAGGTGTCTCTTCACTACTTGGTGCTATTATTTTTATAACTATTGTCTTTCATACAAAACGAGCAGTCATATCCCAATACCAAACACCATTATGTGTTTAATCTTCACCAACTACAGCCGTATTACTATAATTACCACTCTCAGCCCGAGCAGCCAGAACTGCCATACTGTTAAGAGATAGAAATCTCAACACTACTTTCGTGACACTGAAGGAGGAGACCGAATCCTATACCAACACCTATTTTGATTCCTTGGTCACCCTGAAATCTCTATTCATGGCCTACCAGGGATTGTTATAAACTCACATATCATTACATACTATTTAGGACAAAAAGTGCCTTTCAACTATTTGGGAATAGTATGAATCATGCCCGCTGGCTTTTTAGGATTTCTCTGGTGGGCCCATCACATATTTACCATAGGGATAGCTGTCCACTCAGTAGCATACTTTGCAAAAGCTACCGTAATTACTTCTATCCCTACAGGAGTGGGCTTTCTCTGGTTGCAGTGAGCGGCAGCTACTCTTCGTTGTGGTCCAGGGCCTTTCCATTGCAAAGGCTTCTCTTGTTGCAGAGCACGGCCTCTAGGCGCGTGGGCTTCAGTAGTTGTGGCTTGCAGGCTCTAGAGGGCAGGCTCAGTAGTTGTGGCGTACGGGCCTTTTGCTCTGCGGCATGTGGAATCTTCCCAGAAGAGGGCTCGAACCTGTGTCCGCTGCATTGGCAGGCGAATTCGTAACCACTGCACCACCAGGGAAGTCCCTATCATTGATTATTAAACTTTCATTGAGCCATTAGTCTGTGTCAGGCTCTGTGCAGGGCATTCACTGGTGACCAGGGACACAGAGAAATGACTAGCATGGTCTCTGGCCTCACGGACCTCACAGTCGTCTAGTGGCAGCAGAGTCCCCCCCTCCCCAAATAGATAAGAGGCAGACTGATAGGGCCATAAAGTAAAAACATGGAAGTGGAGCCATAGATGAAATCAATAACTCTTCCCAAACCATAAAAACTATGGGTCAGTAATGATGCTGAAGCTACAAATACACAGATTATGAAGATTTAAATGTTGACTCCTCTGTAATCCCCACATCAGGGCTAAAACCAGGAGAATAATGACTAATAGAAGTCAACAACCGCGGAGTTAGAGATAGTCATTGAATATTAGTTTCATCTGAAATTGTTGTACACTCCTGAGCTGTTCCTTCTCAGGCCTAAAAAGGGCTGCTATCCCAGGACGCCTAAATTAAAGAATATTAATACCAACAGGACCAGGTCTATGTTGTGGACAATGGAGCTCATTTTCCTGAGTTCAAAGACAGGACAGAGGGATATGGCTGAGATGTGGGGTGAATCTGGAGCCCATGGGGATGCACTCTCCAAGCTGCAGGATAGGAATGGGGCCTCTGGGGTCCCAGGCCACCCACCACGCCCTCCCGAGCAGGATCTTGGCAACATCCCCTGTCAGTGATGAGGCAACCTAGCACTTGTCACGCCCCGATGTTGTGTCCTATGTGGGCCCCATGCTCTTGGGACCTCACCCCACACTCTGCAGGTCCATGCTACAGGGTCCTTCGTGCCTCAGGAGTAGAGACCACACAGCAAGCAGTTCCCTCCCCAACCAGCAGGAGGAGGGGAGGAGAGCAGGGGCACCAGGGGAATCTCACTCAGACCACAACACCCA
>NW_021147691.1:10747-12127 GCF_002837175.3 Physeter macrocephalus
ATGGTTGTGGAATTTTGGTTTTGTAAGATGAAAAGTTCTAGGCATGGTGATGATGGCTCCACGAGAAAGTGAATAGATCTGATGCCTCACAAACGTGCACTTAAAATGGTGACGATGGTAAACGCTATGTGACGTGTGTTTTATTTCACTTAAAATAAATTCATAAAATAATGTCTTTTTAAATGAGATTCCATTTCGACTCCCGTTCATCACAAATGTCAGAGGCCCAGACACAGTCCCCTACCTTAGGGGCCATCACGGTACCCTCACATGGTACATGGGAGACCATTCTCAGGAGGGCCTAGTCTGTGCTCACCTCACCTCTGCGCAGGGAGACCCAGGCAGTGCTGACCCCCATAGTTTAGACATATGATATATTATGATATTCATAGGACACCACCGAATGTTGTCACTCACCAGAACACAGAGCAGCAACCCACGCAAACATGCATGACCTCATATGAATGTGACAAGTTCAAGGGAAGAAAAGGAACCACAGGTTAATCAGGGAAACACCCTTAATGCAGAGGTTGGAAATCTCAAAGGGGAAAAGACACACTGCAGGCAAAGAGCACATAGGGGTTTCCCCATACATGTGACCCTGACGCATGCAGATGTGGTGAGACTCGTACAGTCCCCGCACCCTATAGCTGGGGTCGCACATCCACACTCACCACGGTGACCCACCTCCGCAGACGCTGTACCTAAAGTCACACGTTATCTCTCAACAGGTGACCCCTCCTACCCAGACCCCTCCACCTGGGTCACATGTCCACAGTCCCAGGGTGAACCGCCCTCCGCAGACTCCACCAACTGGGGTCACACGTGCGCATTCTCCAGGGTGACCTCACCTCCCCAGACCCTGCACCTGGGGTCACACATCCCCTTGGTCAGGACACGATGGCTCTGCTCTTGGCTCCCTAATGTGGAAACAAGCTGGGTTCCTGGGACCTTCTGGGATGGGAGAAAGTGTAAGGTGGGTCTCCTCTCCCCACACTTGTCCCACAGAAGTCCTCCTCTTTTCACTTTGGTTCTGTGCGATTTTACCTCTTTTTAAAGCTTTCAAGCTAGAGTTGTACACATTACTTGGTTCTGGCAGGTGCAGTCCTTTCTTGTCTCCCTTACTTGTTGAGAAAACTCACAGGACAGCACGGCCGAAAGCCGAAGGGCAGCTCTGGATCCTGCTGAGTAGGGACGGCAGACAGGAAGGAGAGCTCAGCAGCAGCCTCAGCTGTTGCCCATCGGCCTTTTGCCCGATCTGCCTGCCCTGCAATCAATTCACCAGCTAAACCTGCCTCCCTACGCACCGTGCACGTGCTGGCAAACTGCAATAATCGGCAGGTAGCCCTCCTGAGGATTCTCCACGAGTCCCAGGGAAGG
>NW_021147694.1:0-770 GCF_002837175.3 Physeter macrocephalus
AACCCCAATTCAGCATAGTGTTGGGCTTCTTGGGCCGGAACATAGCTCCCGACCTTCCACAGCTGACTGGTTCGCCCTGTCTCTGTGAACACGAAGGCCCCCAAGTCACCCAGCGCTACTCTGTGGGCATCCAGACAACAAGCCGATGCCACCATGAAAACACTGCACACCGACTAGCCTCCTTACCTTTTTTGGTCTCGAATCCCTCCGTTCGCAATGCTTCTAGCAGAAGAGAGTCTACGATTGAGGATGATAGTGCACACCACAGATACACGCGTGCGAAGCCCTACAGCGTTATTGGCCTCTGCCATGGTAACAGTGTATTTCTGTCTGTGTGTGTGTGTGTGTGTGTGTGTGGGTAGGCAGTTCAAGTTAGTAGACCGTGCAGAGGTCGGCGCGAAAATAGTCATTTCAAAGAAAAATATGCATCTGTGTTGATACCTCGCCCGCTCTGCCGGGCGCGCTTACTCGGCAAAGATGTTCGGCCAGCCCCCCAGTAAGAAAAGACCCGTCCATCAGTTGCATCAGCGCGCGTCGAGTTAAGGGCCTTAGTTCCATTTCTCTTCGAGCAGTCCTGGGGGGCTTCTGCGTGCACGTGTCTACAGCACTAAGGTGCTCATTCGCCAGATGTGACTTAACCCACGAGTCTCCTTCTGCAGGAGAAAAGCACCTGGGACATGGAAATCGAAACGGAAAACCGAAAGAAGAAGAAGCATTGCTACTGGGTGTGCTGCTCGTGCTGTTCTTGCTGTTGCTAGTGCCAGTTTTTT
>NW_021147694.1:1947-2948 GCF_002837175.3 Physeter macrocephalus
GCCTCCTCCCGTAGGCATCGGGTTTTTTCCACTGTCTCACTGCGTGGTCCTGAGACAATGTTGCTGGCTCGCAGACGCTACTGACCGTGCCATTCGTTTTAGTTTGTCCATCTACTCCTTTGTGGTCAGCGGCAATGTCCTCCGCAAACTCCTGTACGTGCGCCTCCTCAGTCATGACAGCTGCCTCACACATATCTCCCTCTCTCGGGGCAGTGTTTCGGAAGACCCTACAGAAGACTGTGGTCCTGCCTTCTTCGAGCGATTCTCTGCTGTCACCTCGACTACTGCTACGAGTGCTGTTGCCGCCTGATCCCGTCTCTGTTCTGCACTTGCAGCAGTCCCGAGGGCTCTTGGAGTCGGTGCAAGGAGGCTCCTTTCCTACAGTCAACAAACAACTCTCTCTATGGCCACTCCCAGCAACACGCACCGAGGAGCCGTATCTCAGAGTCAACAAACAATTCTCCCCATGACCACTACTCCCTGCAACAGGCACCGAGAAGCCGTCTGCTCCATCGCACACTGCGGAGACTCCACGCATAGCCGCACACGCGCCTCCAGGGGCCCGTGGTGTCTGCAGCGCAGGAGCAGCTAGCCGCACTCGGTGCTCCAGCGACCATCCCCAGTGCGTCGAGCTAACGAAATACGGCAACGCAGACAGTCCATAGTGAATCTTCTCCTTCTTTCCACCGTTATCTCTGCCCACCAGCCTGCTGCGGCTCCGTTTGACGAGCGCCGTCGAGTCCGTCATATCTGTGGCAGCGCTGCAACTGCTGCTACGGCGCGGTTTGACCTTCCCGTGGTGAGTGAAGATGCCTCTCGTGTTGCTTGAGGCCCTACAAGCGAGCAGTCTAGAGATGTCGCTCAACACTCGATATTCACGTATTATCCGAGCCTCTTCATCCAGGAGGCGACCTTCACAACAGAAAAAAAGCCAAACCGCATGCAGCCACGACTGCAACAGAGCAACACTGTGCAAAATAACATATACACACACACACACA
>NW_021147694.1:5238-6271 GCF_002837175.3 Physeter macrocephalus
TCCTCCTCCTCCTCCTTCTCTTCCTCCTGCTGGTCGGGGTGGTCGTGGTGCTGCGGCTGCTGCCTGTCTAGCCGCGGGTCCGCTGTCATATAACGGCACACCAGCGAGCCCTTCTGCATCTCAGGAATGAATGCCACATGCTGCTGCGAAGCCACCGGCAGCAGCCTTACCACGTCAGGGAGTCTGAAACAAAGGAGAGGCCTCCACGATGGTGAGACAATCCTCTCACGTGTATTATTACCTCGCAGGATTCTCCACCGCTAACCACATTCGGCCTCGACGCCCATTCAGACTAATATGTGCTTACACGCAGAAATAAATACATATACACACGTACATATGTGTTACGGGGACGTGCCTGGCCGTGTGTCAGTGCTCACGCACAGACAATGAAGCCGGAGAGACACCAAGGCCCACGCCTGAGGCTTCTGCAGCTGCAACACTCTTTTCGGCCTTTACTCGTCTGCAACTATCAAGTCGCTTGTAAATAAGCTTTTTCATGAGCTACTGCCGAGGAAGTTGCTGCGACTTCTACTTCATTAACTGAGCTGGCCTTCTCTGGCTTCAAATAGTGTTATTTCATGTGCATATACGTGTGTATGTACATACGTTTACACGCAGGAAAGCTCTCCCTGTGCTACGTGTGAGTGCGGCTAAGTAACAAGGCGGTGCAGGGGGACTCGCGGCGACCAGAAGCACAGGAGAGAAATTCTGGGATAGAGGTTAACAAGATCTTCGAAAAAAATATACCTGTCCAACGCATATAACTGTGCAGGCTGCGCCTCGCTCTCCCCTCGGATCGGAGAAACGATGCAGATGCTACAACAATAGCGATAGGGAAAGGTGAGTAGGCTCGCTGCAATGGTCTTCTTCAACAAACACCCACGTAGTTAATCTCCCATGGCTGTGCTTCTGTGTTTGTGCTGCTACCAGCGGTTTGCTAAAAACCGAGACTGCTGCTTCGATCTTAGCGACTGCTGCGGCTGCTGATGAATCGACGGCGCCGAAGTGTCTCTGCCCTGACGCTGCTGCT
>NW_021147694.1:6511-12120 GCF_002837175.3 Physeter macrocephalus
CGCCTGCTGCGGCTCCTGATGAATCGACGGCGCCGAAGTGTCCCTGCCCTGACGCTGCTGCTGTCGCTCCAGTAGTGAAAAGCGCTTTGCTTAGGGGAAAGCAGAGCATGACCGAAGACTTAAAAAAAGCTCACGTCCGTCATGGGTAAAGCCCTGGCGGGAAGAGTGCTGCCTGAGCCTTTACAGAGATGCACCGTCACATCCCTGAGTGTTGCAGACCCTATGGCTTTTTGTTAGCCGCCGTGCGCCCCCCTCTTTTCCCCTCAAAATTTGCCTGCGACTGCCAGCATGATATTTTTTTTAAAAACTGAAGGTGTCTATATATCTCCATCAGAGGGGAAACACGGGGCAGTCCTGAGGCGCTGCCAGCATTAGACGGGTCTGTGAGGGATGGGCCACACCTGGCTTTTCCGGCAGCCTCTTACATCGGGTACATAGTCGAGTCATTCCCAAGAAAATGTAGTTACGTGGCTGTGAAGAACCCTAACAAAGGGAAACTGCTGGGAGACCACACGATCACCGCAGCGGACGAAGGACTGAGAGGTCCGCGGGTCGAGATTTTGAGATTGAGTGTAGGTTATGCACAGCGCGCTCGAGCTCGACTTGTACCTGTTGACAATGCGGAGGTGAAAATGCGGAGGGGGGCCACAAAGCATTGTCCAGTTGGCGACCTTTGATGTGCACGCTAGGTGGATGGCGAATCGGTTGCCGTATTGCAGTCACGCAGCAAACAGCGGTCGAGGAGCGTCCCAGCGGAAAGCAAGGCACCACTAGCCGGCCTACTTTTCTGCTCAATCGCTACAGCTCGCAACCCGCAGGTTATCAGCTTTTCGTGTGCCCGTGTCACACATGCCGTCTCTTCCGTAGAAGTGGCTTCGTCTATCGCTCGTCATCGAAAAAAAACACATCCTGTGTTGTCCCACGATACGTCGAGATGTCTTTCTAAAGACAACGTGGCGAGAGAAGCAGAAGATTGGCTGTACATATGTACACGTCGGCCGTCCATCCGTACATACACATATGTGTACAGTACAGAAAATTTCATGCGCACACACGCATACGCCTGGGCAGTTACCGCCGGTCCACCTACAAGCGGTTGTAGGCAAGTTCTTATACGTAAAAAGTGTCTAGAGCGTTGCATCTGAGCATGTTTACCGAGCGTGGGGGCATCGGCAATGCTGACGTGCAGAAACGGAGGCACATTACGTATTTTACATGCACATGCGCAGTAGCGAGACGCAAATTCTTGGGCGGCCTGTTTCCTGTTTGAGCGCGCATGCAGCACACACGCGCAACCAAAGTAATGAGCACCACAGTGACGAACAAATATATACATGTACCACCATATATGCGTATGCACCACATGCCGGGGAAGAATGGAGTCACCATGTCTTATCACCTGCAATTGCGATCAAATCTTTCAGCTGTGATTTGAAACATACGATGCCTGCCAGCACCGGTCGTCGGAGAGGCGGGGCCGTGGCGGATTCCCTGGGCGTGCGCGTGCGTGGTTGTACGTACGGATGGGTTTGGGTGTGCACCACGAAGCAGAGTACCCTGAGGACGTCTACGTATACATATCATAGAGCAGATGCTGCCGCTGAACGCTCGTATTTCCGCATTTGGGTTGTTACTCCTTTTTAGAAGCACGCCACGTGGTTTCAGGTGGGTGAGACCCACACAAACAGAGGCGCGTGGAGATAGGCGGCGGCAAGTCTAACTGAAGAGCCGGGGCATCTCACCAGATGAGCTGCCTGTGGATTCCTTTTCACTGACAAGAAAGCGTGTGAATCTCTGTGCACTCATCTCGTGTACTGACAGACGGATGGAGCACCTACACTTAGCTGCATGACTGTACAAGGTGTGTAAGGGCACTGCATCACGCTGCACGTCTTACAATGAGGACACAGAGTCATGTGGTCACACTTGTTTCACACCGCAGTACACTGCCGCCTACTTCACACTGTGCACAAAGCATGTCTGCGTACCGCATTATATCCGAAGCTGCGTCTGGACAGCGCTCCCACGATGTTTTTGATGACCTTGTGTTAGTGCCACAGTAACGACCACACCAGCTCCAGGGCGAGTTCCCGTGTGTGTGGCCGCACCGTATCTACGCAGAGTGAGGACCTCGGTCATGCGCCGTAGGTCGTGAACTTCTTTCCTTCGACATCTACACGGAAACCACTGTATCTGTACAAAGCGCTTAGGTGTACGCGAGCTCAAGCGGAATCAACGGGCCCCTAGTGTGAGATATCTACTCTAGAGATTCCGCGCAAAACCATACATCCGTACAGTATTAGCAGCTTGTTTTCGTTCTGAGTGCGCACACATACGTATGCCGGCATGTCTATAAAGCGACGTCAAAGATTGCACCGCTTCTGCATAGCTGACGCCTTCGGTGGATTGCACCTCCAGTCACTTCTATGTGTCTGCTTCTACTTTGCAGTGTCGAACTGTTCCTGACAAATACTGTGACTTTATCCACGCATCTGTGCAAAACGTCGATCTAGCGCACTCGTTTGCAATGCACATATCGAAATTAGAAGAAGCCGTGCACAGGTGTTTGCCACGCCTTCGAGCACAAGTCAGTTCTTCCAGTTTGTGTATCATTACGAAAGCATGTCTAATCTGCAGAAAAACGAGCCACTTGCCCTGCATCACGTGGTAGTCGCGCTCCACCGTGCTGGCCTGCATGCTTACGCTTGGGAACAGTCCAGCTGCCTCCATTTGTTCTGAGTGGTGCGCTGTCGGACAACTGTTGCAACGCTTTACTTTAACTCACCCGTTCTGCGAATCGAGGTGCCTACTGCGGAGGTAGGGTACAGACTCAGTCGCTTAGATACGCCAGAGACAGTCGAGTGCAGAGCTAGGCATGAACGGCTTCTGTGGAAACACGATTGGGGTGTTGAATTCACATCTATGTGGAATATTTCAGACGGAACGCAGGCACACCCAGTTGGAGGGGGTCTGATATTAAATGGTCTCGGGTGAAAGAGTTACAGACACAGGCGTGCTGATCTGGTGGTCGTGCTACATGACTGTTCCAAGTAAACCAGTCAGAGAAACTGGCGTGCTGGCATTTTAGCTGTGGTAGATATGTCACACGCTTCGAACGACAAGCTGTTGACAACGACATGGAACTTGGTGTGCGTTTTTTAGTAGACTTTACCAGTTTCAACTCTGGTACTTGAACGGCGACGAGGCCGAACGCAACAACGGTCGTCTGCTGCGCAACTTGGGGGTTTCACACAATTTCAGACATTTGCAAACGGAAGAAGTTGCTCAGAAGCTGGCGCCTCGGGATCTGTCACAAGCTGCAGTGAGTGTGTGCTTTCATCTGGTTGCACGGAAGTACCGCGGGGTGTAGTAGTAGAAGCTCAAAGAAGACAGGCGCGCCAGCGGATACTTTTTTCGGCGTCCGGTTCTGATTTTTAAGATTTAACTGCGACTCGATGAGTATAACATCGCGCAGACGTGTTGCTCCGTTGGCGTTGCAACAGAACAACTGCACGTGCTGAGAAGTCCTGCTCCCAGGTCGTGCCTTAATTCGCTTTCCCTGCAGACATAAGCGATGAATGTTACGCATTGACGTGGGTGCGCTCTTCTTCCCATGCCTGGCAGAAATGTAGCGACAATGCTTGCCGGCTCGCTGCAGATCCCGTGACGAGGAATTGCTCGCGAATTTCCACTGGACGTAGTGCGTCGTCCGCAACACACCGTGTGTACCACAACTTCTTGCTGTAACACGCGTACGCGGATGCAGCACAGGAGGAAATCCAAACAAGTAGACTTCATAGACAATGTACAGCGACCCTGGTGACCACCTGTTGGGTCGTACGTTATGTCTCAGAGGGTCCTTTCTCCACACAAAGTCTGACGCGCCGCTCTAGTGTCACTGCGCTCGCACATGAAAGCGCGTGCTTTCAGGGCGAGCTCGAACGCCACAAAATCCCGTAAGTTCACGATTAAACATGAGCCAGCGCTCATCTAGCGCTCTTCGAAGCGGCCAGATATTGACGCAAGGGTGCGACGTCCTACGGCTGCTGTGAGGGTCGTAGAAGGGCGGAATGGCAGAAAAGGCCCACAGGCCACGACACCTACGGAGATCTCCGCCACGGATACCGGCAGTCTGAGGGGGCCTTCATGCCACGGTCTTTACGCAAAAGGGTTCGATCGCAGGACGGTGTAATCTGCAGTCCCGTTGGCAGCCTGGGTGCATCTAAGATGTTTGTTATCTTCAACCTCTTTAACACAGAAACCTCTGAACACCAATCTCAGCTGCGTTCGACGTCTCACATCCGAAACCGTGTCCCTCAAGTCTGGCAGCAGTTTTCCCCTTCTTCGTACACGTGTGCGTATTTTCCCTTGGGTGTGAATAGATGAGTGCAAAATCACAAAGCCAACGTTTACTAACATCGAAGATTTGACGGAACAAGCAGGCAATTCATGGAAGCTACGTGTTTGCTGGTAAAGAGTACAAGCACTTCGCTACGTCAACCGCTGACAAGAGCCAGCAGTTACCTCCGCTGCAGTTCGAAGGAATTTATGGCAGCTGTTCGCACATTTGTGAACAGTGCACTTCGTTGTCGCTCCACGATCTCCTTGTGCTGGATTAAGAATCCCAATTTCAGGTTCGCACTGATGTCGAATTTCTGCTGTTCTTTTTCGCTTGATGTTAAAGTTCTCCGCCTTTGTGCATACATGCTGTGCCCCAACACACCTTAGTGGCAACCTGGAAAAGGCAACAAAGCAGCTGGTGAGCACCTCTGCAGGATCTGTCAAAGGAGCCGCGGTATACGCTGTGCGTAGCCTACGGCTAGCACGCTTCCCTCACTCAGCTGGAAGGCAGCTACGAAGCCTTTTGTAGAGAGCTGTACCGACGTTAGCCACACTGCTAATACTTCTAGCATAATACAATGAAGAAACCATGACGTCTTCCCTCATTCGTACTTGCGTTCAAATTTGTGAATGTACTGTCCACGCGCCGTCTGGCCGCTTCGACCAACGATGTCATGCTCCCTCAACTATACGGTTGAAATTGTCTCATTACTGATCGTGCCTTCCATTAAACCTGATGGCTTGAATTTTCATTCAGCTTCACACTAGTATCATATGCATGGGGTGTTCCACACATTTACTGCGTTAAAATACGGGTACCTGAACGCTTCTCCCTGTGTCGCCTGAACGTATCGCAGAAGAGAAGGTGATTTCCCAAGATCTTCTGAAATGGCCAGCAGTACGCTTCCTCGTCGTACCACAGGTGTCTCAGTTGGCTCGAAACTGGAGGTTTACTCTGTGCACACTGCTATACAGGTCCCTTCTCTCACGTACTACACATCTGTATATACATATATGATGAGATAAAGGTCTTCACACATAAATGTTTACAGATGTGTCCAGACGCAGTAAATGCATCTACAAACATGTATGTGACTTCCAGCGTATCGCCGGGGTGCTGTGCTGCGCAACACCAGCAGAAGGTTACTAAGAAGGAATCTGCCTTTACTTGCCTCCAGCCACCGTATCGATGTATGAACCTGATTGTCAATTTTGAAAGCGCGGTGTGGAAGTCCGAAGATCAGGGGCGGCACACTTGCAGTTGAAGA
>NW_021147698.1:0-2523 GCF_002837175.3 Physeter macrocephalus
CCACCCCGAAAAATAACGTTCCCAGAGCCAGCAAATCTTCACATCCCGAAGAACCCTTCTGCTGGGTGCCAGGATAAATGAAAGGACATCGCTGGTCTCTGGGAGACTCTGAAAGAGACGCGGACTGAAAACGCTTCTAGAACTTCAGTGGTCAGTGTGGCACTTCTGGAGAGTGAGACACCGTGTTTCTTGATGAAAACCTCGTGTTACATTGACTTGTCCAGAGGCAACAGTTGCAAAAGATTCCTGTTTTCAAACCCGTGAGACAGACAGCATATCATGTAGGACACCAGAAGGAGACGTGCCTCTCTCCGGGATTGAAAAGCTTAGCTTGTCTAGTAATCCTCTGAGCACAAAGATCCAGGAAGTTCCCCATGACAGGTTCGAAGGTTCTTGTTGCAGGTCTCTCTGCGCATAGCCGACTGGTCAGCTTCAGTCTGTAAAGGGCGTTCAGGGAAGAAGCCGAAACTGTAAAACGCCCCGCATCTTGCTCTGAAGGAACAGCACAATCTCTCCTCGGTGAGGAAGCCTTTCCGTGCAGACTGCCAGGCTCGGACTGCTGTCCCTCTTCTGTACCCCGACGTTGTCATAGCATTCAAAGGAACCTTTCCCTCCATGCCCTACACGTCTCTTAAGGAATCTCATCCCTGTGTGCCCATTCGTTAGATCTCACCGCCTATAAAACACACCAGAGCTGTGGCTGGATGGTAGGCAACTGTGGCCGCGGTGCCCTTTCGAGCAACATATCCCGTTCCAAAGGGTCCGTGAACATCTCATGCTTTCAAGGGCCTAGGGCATACCGAGGGATGCCAAACACAGCTAAAAGGTAGAAATAAGAGAGACAGACAGAGCTAGCCCCCGAGAAACCCGTACATATACGAAATGGAAAGCACGCCTCACTCGTGGAGACAGAGGGCCTGCCCGGCTCACAACTTCTGCCCTGGAACACAGTGCAAACCGCTGCCGGCGAGTAGAGGTAGGGACGGAATGCTTGCCAGTCTCGCCTGCTTTTCAGCGCCTCTTCTAATTGTGTGGACAATATCCACATCCTGGCCCCACTTCCTCCAGAACAGCGGGTTTTACTGGAGTGTAGCAAACGCTTCCAAGTTCTCTGAGGGGAAAGTGGCCATTGCTGTGGTATAAAAGGCAGTAGCTGCCCCTCCTTTCAAGGACAGTGCTCTCTGAGCCCCCAGCTGTGATCCTAGAGGAAAAGCAAGTGAACAGACGCCTGCCCAGGTATACTTGCTGCATCCACCCTTCCAGGGTCTCTTGCCCTCCAGGCATCAACACGATGCCCAGAGCGCCTTTGGCTGCTAAGAAGGAAGACGCAACATTGTTTTCTAGGAGACTCGTGTGGGATGAAGGCGCTTGAGCATTGGCAACTTCGAAAGCCGTTGGAAGCTGTGAGGGTGATTGCCACGTTATGTAAGCAAAACAGGGAGAGCATGTCAACTTCTCGGAACCACGTCCCGCGTGACGTGAGAGAAGAAACACAGACGCTGCACTGACAGGGTCAGATGGAATTGCTTCATTCTCCCCTCCGAAAAATAACGTTCCCAGAGCCAGCAATACTTCACGTCCCAAGGAACACCTCTGCTGTGTGCGAGGCTGAATTTAAGAGCATCGGGGACTCTGGGAGACTAGGCGAGGCACGCGGTCAGAAAAAGCTTCTAGACCTTAAGTGGTCAGTGTGGCACTACTGGAGAGTGAGACAGCGTTTTTCTTGACAGAAGCCTCTTGTTACGTGGTGGGTAGATGATGCAAAAGCTTCCTCCGCCGCTTCGTTTAATGTACTTGTCCATAAGCAACAGTTGCAAAAGATTCCTGTTTTCAAACTCGTGAGACAGACAGCATATCTTGTAGGACACAGGAAGGAGACGTGCCTCTTTCCGGGAATGAAAAGCTTAGCTTCTCTAGTAATCCTCTGAGCACAAAGATCCAGTCAGTTCCCCATGTCAGATTCGAAGGTTCTTGTTGCAGGTCTCTCTGCGCATAGCCTACTGGTCTGCTTCAGTCTGTAAAGGGCGTTCAGGGAAGAAGCCGAAACTTCCAAACACCCCGCATCTTGCTCTGAAGGAACAGCACATTCTCTCCTCGGTGAAGACCCCTTCTCGTGCAGACTGCCAGGCTCGGACTGCTGTGCCTTTTCAGAACACCGACGTTGTCATAGCATTAAAAGGAACCTTTCCATCCATGCCCTACACGTCTCTTAAGGAATCTCATCCCTGTGTGCCCATTCGTTAGATGTCACCGCCTTTAAAACACACCAGAGCTGTGGCTGGATGGTAGGAAACAGTGGCCGCGGTGCCCTTTCGAGCAACATATCCCGTTCCAAAGGGTCCGTGAACATCTCAGGCTTTCAAGAGCCTAGGGCATACCGAGGGCTGCCAAACACAGCTAAAAGGTAGAAATAAGAGAGACAGACAGAACTAGCCCCCGAGAAACCCGTACATACACGAAACGGAAAGCACGCCACACTCGTGGAGAGAGAAGGCCTGCCCGGCCCACAATTTCTGCCCAGGA
>NW_021147698.1:7065-10159 GCF_002837175.3 Physeter macrocephalus
AATTGCCTCATTCTCCCCTCCGAAAAATACCATTCTCAGAGCCAGCAACACTTCACGTCCCAAGGAATACCTCTGCTGCGTGCGACGATAAATTTAAGAGTATCGGTGGAGTCTGGGAGACTAGGCGTGGGACGCGGCCAGGAAAATCTTCTAGACCATAAGTGGTCAGTGTGGCACTGCTGGAGAGTTGCACAGCGTGTTTCTTGACGGAAACCTCTTGTTCCATGGCGGGGACTTGGTTCAAAAGTTCCTCCGCTGCTTCTTTCAATGTACTTGTCCAGAAGCAACAGTTGTAAAAGATTCCTGTTTTCAAACCCGTGAGACAGACAGCATATCATGTAGGACACAAGAAGGAGACGTGCCTCTCTCCGGAATTGAAAAGCTTAGCTTCTCTAGGAATCCTCTGAGCACAAAGATCCAGGAAGTTCCCCATGACATTTTCGAAGGTTCTTGTTGCAGGTCTCTCTGCGCATACCCTACTGGTTTGCTTCAGTCTGTAAAGGGCGTTCAGGGAAGAAGCCGAAACTCCAAAACACCCCGCATCTTGCTCTGAGGAACAGCACATTCTCTCCTCGGTGAAGACCCCTTCCCGTGCAGACTGCCAGGCTCGGACTGCTGTCCCTTTTCAGAACACCGACGTTGTCAAAGCATTCAAAGGAACCTTTCCCTCCATGCCTTACACGTATCTTAAGGAATCTCATCCCTGTTTGCCCATTCGTTAGATCTCACCGCCTTTTAAACACACCAGAGCTGTGGCTCGATGGTAGGAAACAGTTGCCGCGGTGCCCTTTCGAGCAACATATCCCGTTCCAAAGGTTCCGTGAACATCTCAGGCTTTCAAGGGCCTAGGGCATACCGAGGGCTGCCAAACACAGCTTAAAGGTAGACATAAGAGAGACAGACAGAACTAGCCTCGGAGAAACCCGTACATATACGAAACGGAAAGCACGCCTCACTCGTGGAGATAGAAGGCCTGCCCGGCTCACAACTTCTGACCTGGAACACAGTGCAAACCACTGCCGGCGAGTAGAGGTAGGGACGGAATGCTTGCCAGTCTCGCCTGCCATTCGGCGACTCTTCTACTTGAGTGGACAATATCCACATCCTGGCCCCACGTGCTCCAGAACAGCGCGTTTTACTGGAGTGTAGCAAACGCTTCCAAGTTCTATGAGGGCAAAGAGGCCATTGCTGTGGTATAAAAGGCAGTCGCTGCCCCTCCTTTCAAGGACAGTACTTTCTGGGCGGCCAGCTGGGATCCTAGAGGAAAAGCAAGTGAACACACCCCTGCCCAGGTATACTTGCTCCATCCACCCTTCCAGGGTCTCTTGCCCTCCAGGCACCAACACGATTCCCAGAGCGCCTTTGGCTGCTAAGAAGCAAGACGCAACATTGTTTCCTAGGAGACTCGTGCGGGATGAAGGCGCTTGAGCATTGGCAACTTCGAAAGCCGTTGGAAGCAGTGAGGGTGACTACCACGTTATGTTAGCGACACAGGGAGAGCATGTCAAGCTCTCGGAACTACGTCCCGCGTGACTTGAGAGAAGAAACACAGACGCGGCACTGACAGGGCCAGATGGAATTGCCTCATTCTCCCCTCCGAAAAATAACGTTCCCAGAGCCAGAAAACTTCACGTCCCAAGGAACACCTCTGCTGTGTGAGAGGATTAATTTAAGAACATCGGGGGATTCTGGGAGACTAGGAGAGGGAAGTGGTCAGAAAAAGCTTCTAGACCTTAAGTGGTCAGTGTGGAACTACTGGAGAGTGAGACAGCATGTTTCTTGACAGAAGCCTCTTGTTACGTGGTGGGGAGATGATGTAAAAGCTTCCTCCGCCGTTTCGTTTAATATACTTGTCCAGAAGCAACAGTTGCAAAAGATTCCTGTTCTCAAAGCCGTGAGACAGACAGCATATCATGTAGGACACCAGAAGGAGACGTGCCTCTCTCCGGGAATCAAAAGCTTAGCTTCTCTAGGAATCCCCTGAGCACAAAGATCCAGTCAGTTCCCCATGACAGATTCGAAGGTCCTTGTTGCAGTTCTCTCTGCCCATAGGCTTCTGGTCAGCTTCAGTCCGTAAAGGGCGTTCAGGGAAGAAGCCGAAACTCTAAAACGCCCCGCATCTTGCTCTGTAGGAACAGCACATTCTCTCCTCGGGGAAGACGCCTTTCCGTGCAGACTGCCAGGCTCGGACTGCTGTCCCACTTCAGAACACCGACGTTGACAAAGCGTTCAAAGGAACCTTTCCCTCCATGCCCTACACGTCTCTTAAGGAATCCCATCCCTGCGTGCCCATTCGTTAGATCTCACCGCCTATAAAACACACCAAAGCTGTGGCTGGATGGTAGGAAACAGTGGCCGCGGTGCCCTTTCAAGCAACATATCCCCTTCCAAAGGGTCCGTGAAAACCTCAGGCTTTCAAGGGCCTAGGGCATACCGAGGGATGCCAAACACAGCTAAAAGGTAGAAATAAGAGAGACAGACAGAACTAGCCCCCGAGAAACCCGTACATACACGAAACGGAAAGCACGCCTCACTCGTGGAGACAAAAGGCCTGCCCGGCTCACAACTTCTGCCCCTGAACACAGTGCAAACCGCTGCCGGCGAGTAGAGGTAGGGACGGAATGCTTGCCAGTCCCGCCTCTGACATGGAATACAGTGCAAACCGCTGCCGGCGAGTAGAGGTAGGGACGGAAGGCGTGCCAGTGTCTCCTGCCTTTCAGCGCCTCTTCTACTTGAGTGGACAATATCCACATCCTACCCACACGTCCTTCATAACACCGAGTTTTACTGGAGTGTAGCAAGCGCTTCCAATTCTGAGGGCAAAGAGGCCATTGCTGTGGTGTAAAAGGCAGTCGCTGCCCCTCCTTTCAAGGACAGTGCTTTCTGGGCCGCCAGCTGGGATCCTCCAGGAAAAGCAAGTGAACAGACGCCTGCCCAGGTAAACTTGCTGCATCCACCCTTCCAGGGTCTCTTGCCCGCCAGACATCAACACGATGCCCAGAGCGCCTTTGGCTGCTAAGAAGCAAGACGCAACATTGTTTTCTAGGAGACTAGTGCGGGATGAAGGCGCTTGAGCATTGGCAACTTCGAAACC
>NW_021147698.1:10763-12096 GCF_002837175.3 Physeter macrocephalus
TCTGGGAGACTAGGAGAGGGACGCGGTCAGAAAAAGCTTCTAGACCTTAAGTGGTCAGTGTGGCACTACTGGAGAGTGAGACAGCGTGTTTCTTGACGGAAGCCACTTGTTATGTGGTGGGGAGATGATGCAAAAGCTTCCTCCGCCGCTTCGTTTAATGTACTTGTCCATAAGCAACAGTTGAAAAAGATTCCTGTTTTCAATCTCGTGAGACAGACAGCATATCATGTAGGACACCAGAAGGAGACGTGCCTCTCTCCGGGATTGAAAAGCTTAGCTTCTCTAGGAATCCTCTGAGCACAAAGATCCAGGAAGTTCCCCATGACAGGTTCGAAGGTTCTTGTTGCAGGTCTCTCTGCGCATAGCCTACTGGTCTGCTTCAGTCTGTAAAGGGCGTTCAGGGAAGAAGCCGAAACTGTAAAACGCCCCGCATCTTGCTCTGAAGGAACAGCACAATCTCTCCTCGGTGAGGAAGCCTTTCCGTGCAGACTGCCAGGCTCGGACTGCTGTCCCTCTTCAGTACCCCGACGTTGTCATAGCATTCAAAGGAACCTTTCCCTCCATGCCGTACACGTCTCTTAAGGAATCTCATCCCTGTGTGCCCATTCGTTAGATCTCACCGCCTTTAAAACACACCAGAGCTGTGGCTGGATGGTAGGCAACTGTGGCCGCGGTGCCCTTTCGAGCAACATATCCCGTTCCAAAGGTTCCGTGAAAACTTCAGGCTTTCAAGGGCCTAGGGCATACCGAGGGCTGCCAAACACAGCTAAAAGGTAGAAATAAGAGAAATAGACAGAACTACCCCCCGAGAAACCCGTACATATACGAAACGAAAAGCACTCCTCACTCGTGGAGACAGAAGGCCTGCCCGGCTCACAACTTCTGCCCTGGAACACAGTGCAAACCGCGGCCGGCGAGTAGAGGTAGGGACGGAAGGCTTGCCAGTGTCGCCTGCCTTTCAGCGCCTCTTCTACTTGAGTGGACAATATCCACATCCTGCCCCCACGTCCTTCAGAACACCGAGTTTTACTGGAGTGTAGCAAGCGCTTCCAAGTTCTGAGGGCAAAGAGGCCATTGCTGTGGTGTAAACGGCAGTCGCTGCCCCTCCTTTCAAGGACAGTGCTTTCTGGGCCGCCAGCTGGGATCCTAGAGGAAAAGCAAGTGAACAGACGCCTGCCCAGGTATACTTGCTGCATCCACACTTCCAGGGTATCTTGCCCGCCAGACATCAACACGATGCCCAGAGCGCCTTTGGCTGCTAAGAAGCAAGACTCAACATTGTTTTCTAGGAGACTAGTTTGGGATGAAGGCGCTTGAGCATTGGCAACTTCGA
>NW_021147699.1:0-11474 GCF_002837175.3 Physeter macrocephalus
CATATTGGAGGTTGTACCACATCTCACCGATCATTTTTTTCCTGGTCTTTTTTTCCCCCTCTGTGTTTCAGTTTTGGATAGTTTCTATTAATATGTCTTCAAGTTCACTAATCCTTTTTGGTTTTCTCTGCAGTTTTTAATCTGCCGTTAATACCATAAAGTGTTTTGCTTTTAAAATCTCAGATATTGTAGTTTTCATTTCTAGAAGCTTGATTTATGTTCTTTTTATATCTTCCAGATCTTGACCTAATATGCCCATTCTTTACTCTGCTTTCTTGGACATAGTTATTTTTACTGTTTTAGGATGCTTGCCTCAATGTATCATCTGTGCCATTTCTTGTTCTGTTTCTACTGATTGATTTTCCTCGTCTTAGATTGTATTTTCCTGCTTCTTTGCATTCCTGGTAATTTTTGTACCATTTATTATGCTTTTTATTCTCTTGTGTGCTGGATATTTTTATATTCTAAGTATTCTTGAGCTTTTTTTTTCTGTGACACAGTTAAGTGACTTGGAAACCATTTGTTCCTTTTGTCACTGGCCTTTAATCTTTTAGATGGTATCAGGGAAGCCTTTAGTCTAGAGCTAATTTTACCCACTCCTGAGGCAATAAATACCCTTCTGCATACTCTATCTAATGTCCTTTGAACTATGAGGTTTTCCCATTCTGGCTGATGAAAACTCTATTCCTGGCCCATTTCTGGTCTAGGGATTTTCCTCTCTAATTCTTTGGTGGAGGGTGGTTTCCTCCCATGCACGTGCTAAGCAGTACTCAGGTGAAGACTCCAGAGTGACTGTCTGCAGATCTCTCTGTGTCTTCTCTCCTCGTTAGTATTCTGCCCTGTGAACTACAGTCATGTCCTACGCCTGAACTCCCAACTCCATTCCTCAGCTCATGGCCACTGCCAAGTTCTGCCTGGGCTCCACCTCCCTGCACGGCTCTCTGGAAATGGTCTCCAGGTCATAATCTGGGCAACTGTAGGGAACCTCTTGTTTGTTTTCACTTTTTCAGGGATTGCTTCTTGCACTGCCTGATGTCCAATATCTGAAAACTGTTGTTTCTCATGTTTTATCTGGGTTTTTAGGGGAGGTTAAATCTCATTCCTGTTACTAGTGCTGTGCAAGAAGCAGAAATATTCTTATAACATTTTAAGGTAGTTTTTTCCCTCCTTTTAACTGACCAAGAAACTCAGGCTCAGAGGGGTTATGACACTTTACCATGGTCACACAGCTAGGCTGTGGAAGCACTAGGTCTGTAAACGAGATCCTCTGCCTTGGAAGCTTGTGTCATTTCCCTAATGTCCCCCACCCTACCCCCATGCTGATAACCCTCAAGAACTTGACTAAGGGTGGGCATGAAGAACCTAAGTTCAGCTACTAGCATTGCTGTTTCATGAGTCTCCATTTGGATCAAAGATATTCAATCCAATGGGTCCTGTTGAAAATTTAGGGAATGTTACGGACTCTCTCCCCAGAAAATCATGTTTAAATATTCCTAATTTTGCATACGATTTTAGGAACTCTTTGATTCTGTTGTGGCAGAAATGGCAGGTAGTCTAGTCAATATCTACTCCCTTTCTTTCTAAGAGCACTCAATCTTTTGGGGAGGCAGCAATGTACCAACTCAAATACAAACACAATTTCCCAGCCTCTCATTAAGTTTGCAGTGGCCAAAGGAATGTGTGGGGAAGAGCTTCCCAGGAAAGGTCTTAGGCATGAATGAACCAGCTGGCATACACACTTTTGCCCCTTGCATTTACCCCTTCTTCCTGATCAGAAAGACACCATGAGGGTGGGAGTGGAGGAGGGTATACCCTGTGACCATGAGGACAAGGAACCCAGGCTGCAGATGGCTGAGTCGATAGGGGAGGAGGTATGGGCTCTGATGAGTCCTGGATCCTGCACCTCCTCTTTTTGGAATTGTCATGTGCGAGAAAAACAAATCCATATTTGACTCCACCCCTGTAAGGTGGCCACGTCTCATTGAATTCCTTAAGGAGAAGAAAGACTTTGTCTCCTTCATGTTTTGACTCCTTCACTGTAACTTTCATGGTGACAAGCACAGGGCTGGAAACATGGTGGGAATATTGCAAATGAAAATGACAGAAGATGCTACTTGGAAAGTATAATAAGACACAACATTATCACCCATTAAAGCACAAAGAAGCTGATGAGGTTAGTGCTTGCAGAGGGCAGGCCTTGAAGAGGTGGGACACGGAGAGGCTAGTCATGACAAGGGGGAGTCAACTGCAACTCAGTCTCCAGAACCAACTCTGGCTCTGCCAAGGGCTTGGGCAAATCACTCCTCCTCTCTGAACCCACGTTTCCATCAGAATAAAGCAGCTAAAGTCCTTTCCAGCTTGGACTTTCTCCTTACCTACCTTCATGACAGTGACTGTTACGAACCTACCCTATTCCTATAAAGGTACACGGCAATTTCACGGCACCCCCTCCTGAGCAAGGGGGGTTTAGACTCGACCTGTAGGTAGGTCTGTCCCATTGCTGATAAGGAACCACCTCTCATGGGAGTTCGGACAGCAGGCTTTCCTTGAGGAAAAGGACGTGGTCTGTTTATGTGCACAGAGACACCCCAGGTTGGGGGAACCGGGAGGTCTGCTCAGTCGAGGAGCGTTCAACCACTTAGTGGAGGGGCAGCGGAGCCAGGCGGCCACGAGTAAGTCAGATGGACCAATGCAGCCTCGAGTGCTATCTCTGAGCCTCAGTACGCTCCACTGTAGCAAAGGGATCATGGCAGCGCCTTCCTGAAAGGAATTAAGATCATTAAAGGAGATGAGAAGAATTTAAAGTGCCCATGACGCCAAGCTCCAAATGCAGACGACTATACTATAGGTGGTGGCAGTGTGCTGGGGGACGTGGAGGGGGTGGGAGAATTGAATTGACTCACCTTCCGAAACACCTCCGCCCCACCGGGCAGCGTGCGCGCGCTCAACACCCCCACTGTCTTTAAAACTCTTAAAGCTTATCAGGAAGATCTTTCTCTTTTATCCCATTTCATATTTCCCTTTACCTCTGCCGCCTAGGATGTATTGTTTCCATTCTCATTTTTTTATGAAATGAGGACATTGGCTGGGAGAGGTAAAGTATCTTGCCCAAGGTCACGTGCCGGTCAGTTGCAGGGCCAGGTCTGGGTGGTGACATGGTCCTCACCTTTAGTGACTTACCCTGTTCATTTTGCAAGAGAAGAGCAGCCCAAACACTACGCATCCTTGCATCAGAACGTGCTACTTTGTAATGAACAACATGTGAAAGTTCTGGAATGCACACTGGAGAAGTCTGGGAGGCCTCGGGGTAGGGGGAAGCAGGAAGGAGGAGGAGGAGGAAGCCACCCTGAGCAGAAGGATCTTCACAGCAAAGTCACAAAGGGGGAATGTAGCCCAGGGTCTGAAGCAGCTATAGCAAGAGATGAGACGGGTTAGGCTAGAATATCCCAGATTTTGGAGGTCCTGGAAGGATGGACTAAGGGGCGTTCAAGAGTTTAGCTTCGTTTCTTAGCCATTCGTGGGAGCTGCTGGAGATTTCTGAGCATAATAACATTGTGATGAGAACACATGGTTTGGGGCTTCCCTGGTGGCGCAGTGGTTGAGGGTCCGCCTGCCAATGCAGGGGACGCGGGTTCGCGCCCCGGTCCGGGAAGATCCCACATGCCGCGGAGCGGCTGGGCCCGTGAGCCATGGCCGCTGGGCCTGCGCGTCCAGAGCCTGTGCTCCGCAACGGGAGAGGCCACAACTGTGAGAGGCCCACGTACCGCCAAAAAACCACAATCTCAACAATCATCAATATCCCCACCATCATTTTCACTACCACCACCATCATTATCACCTTCATCACAAGCTCAGAAATCATCATCATTCTCACCATTATCGCCATTACCACCACTATCACCACCATCATCACCATCACCATCACCACTACCATCATTATCATCATCATCTTCACCATCAGCATCAGCACTGTCATCACCATCACCACCATTATCATCACCATCACCACCATCATGTTGCAGAATCACAGACTGTCAGGGTTGGAAGAACCCTTGGAGGTTTCCTAGCCCAACACTTCTTAATTCACAAAAGGAGAAACTGACACCAGAGACTGGTCCAAGGTTAAGCAGTGAGTTAATGGCAAGGCTGGAACTGGTACCAAGGACTCCAGGCCCCTGCTCCAGTGTTCTTGCCCATGACACCAGACCAGGTGTGAAATACATTGAGCAACAAACATTATTCATAACGAACATTCTTAGGGCGAGGAGGGAGGTTTGATGATTCTTTCCTCTTCCAAGGGATCCCAACCCTTCCACTTTTTTGCTTCGTCTTTCCATAGTCAGTCATCTACTTACTGCTTTCAGATCCTCAGCAGGTATCAAAAGTGAGGATGTTTCTAGTAAATTGTGTTTTTCTAGTGGAAAAATTTTTTTAATGAAACAGAGAAAAAGAAGACAAACTAGGAGCCATTTTTCTTGGGAGCCTCTCTGATTCAGAAGCTGAAGTTCTGGCACAAGTGAAAAGAGGGGCTAAAGCAATAGCAACTCCTACAGAAAATTATCTTCAAATTCTTACAACACTCTCAAAGAACTCCAGTGGAATTCCAGAACCTTTTGTATGGAATGTTTGCAGTGGATCTTCATGGAATATTTCCTAGGCACCCCTGGAGGTCCTGCTACCCTTTCCTGGGCTGCTCCCAGAGTTCTCCTGTCGCTTGCTCCTCCTTCTCACGGAATTCTTTTCCAAGTCTCATGGCAAAGTCTTAGAAGACCTGCAGAATTCTCAATGAATTTTCATGAAAACCTCCCAGAGCTGCCATGTGATCCTTGATGAACTCTCACAGAAATATCATGGAATCCTACTGGAAACGTTCCTTCAACTTCCATGGAATTTTTAACTAACTCTCACGGCATGCTAATAAAATTCCCATGAAATGTTCACAGAACTTGCATTCAATTATCTTAGAAACCGCAAAGGACACTCAGAGCAATCCTGCAGAATTCCCTGGGAACAAAAACAAACTGAAGCCTCTCGAAACCATCAAGAACAAGACGGGTCCAGTCCTCGGGGGTCTCTGTCAGAGGATGCTCGGGATGGGGAAAGAAACGGGGGCTTCTTCTCCAAATGTCACGAGAAGGTGGGTCGTAGATATGAGTCAAGCTGCATCTTCAGACTTGAGCAGCAGGGAAGAAGACGCAGGATGGGGGGCAAATCTGGACTTTTCTCATCAGTTAAATGGAAGTTAAATGGAACGTCCACATAGAGTCCTTCCCATCATTAACCATGCCCCACCCCCTTCTCCTGGAGCCCCAGGCTAGCCATGAATGTTCTCCAAATCATTAATTAAGCCTGAGTCAATTAAAAGCCTTGGATGTTGGCACATAATGGGCACCATCTATTGATGGAAGGTAATTCTTTTCAGGGCGGGATACAGAGACGTGGCGGCCATGACTGCATTGAGCTCTCCCCAGAGCCCGCTGTTTCAGGACAATGCACTGGGTTTTGCAAGTCAGCCTCTGCAGAAACTGGATCCCAAGTGTCTCGGCATGGGGGACAGCTGTTACACAAAGGGGATGCCCAGGGAGGCCAGGGAGGTGGCTGGGCCGTGCTACCCAGCCTGCAGTGCAGGGGCATCTGCCAATGCCTGGCCCTCTCTGAGTCAGCCTGGCCCTGTCCCAAACTCTAGGCCTGGGAGCCGAGGCCCGACGAGCTGGCTTGCTGGCCTTCACGCCGGGTTTGCTGAGCAGCCCTGGATATGTCTTCCCTACTCTTAGCTGGACTGACTTCAGCTTGTTCCTGAGGTCCCAGCTTGTGACAGCTTCTCCCTAGGGCACCCCAGGCTAAGCTCAGTGCCTCTGCTTTACGCTTGCATGGCACCTGGCATGTACCACGATCCTCGTTAATTAAACGTGGGATGAGTTGTTTAGGGCCTGGGCTCCTGGCAGGGCAGGGACTCGGCCTTTTTCACTGCTGACTCCGCGGTGCCAAGATGGTGCTTGGCACACGTGGGTGTGTGATTAGATGTTTGTTGAATGAATGAACGATGACAATCCCCAGGATGCTTGATAACAGCAAGAATTGTAAATAAGGGACTTCCCTGGTGGTCCGGTTGTAAAGAATCCGCCTTCCAATGCAGGGGACGCAAGTTTGATCCCTGGTTGGGGAACTAAGATCCCACATGTCACAGGGCAACTAAGCCCGCGAGCCACAACTGCTGAGCTCGGGCGCCTCAGTGAAGACCCCGCGTGTGGCAGCTAAGACCCGACGCAGCCAAAAAAAGAAAATAAATATTTTTTTAAAAACCTAAAAAAAATGAAAAAAAAAGAATTGCAAATAACACTAATGGAACACTGGCCGTGTGCAGGCACTTGTCTGAGCCTTTCCACGCCTTAAACACATTTAATAGAAGAATGACCACAGATGGCAGGCACTCATGTGGAATATTTATGATAATAAATATTTACTAAGTGCCTACTATGTGGCCGGCATTACCCTTGGCACTTGTTTTCCATTTTACCATTCAAGGTTCAAGTTACCGATTGAGTTTCTTTTCAGACTAGTTCCTTGGGGTGTGTGTGGCCCTGAAACCAACTGGGACCCCAGAGTCAATATCGACATTAATAATTGCCCCAAACATCAGAACAGCTCCCTGTCTTGTTTTGTGCTTTTATTGTTTATGTGTCATCGGCCAGACCTGGGTCTCTGGGTAACCCTGAGCTGCCAGGATGCTGGGGAAGTGAGTGCCCCATCTTTGCAGCCTCTGTGGTAGGTGATGGGTCAGCGAGAAGGGGGTGCTGCTGGGGGAGCCATCACGGTGGCTGCCGTAGTCCCAAGAAAGTCTCTGAGAGGCAGTGAGCAGGACCCCTGGCCTTTCCTCCTTTGAAGGAGGAGGGCAGTGATGCCACCAGACTGACCATGTCCTGGAGGAGCACGGATAGACCCCCCTGCAGGCTGCTCCACCTTCACCACTTCTTACCACCTTCTTGACTGTTACCACATCCACGTGCCACCTGGACTTAATTTACTTAACAATTTTCTTTCAATTGCCTCATCTTTTAAAACCTTTAATCTCATCCTAAGCAACAATATCAATGAAATCAAAGTTTGGGTGTGTATGTAGCAAAGACCAATGTCTCTTCCACAAAAATGACTCTCCCTTTCTTCCCTGTGGAAGAACTCTGATTTCCTTGCCTGACCACGGGGATGCTTTGAATAAAAACTTACTGTCCTGGCTTCTCTTTTGGCTAAGTGTGGTTTTATAACCTGTCCTGATCAATGGATGGCAACAGAAGGTATGAGTTAAAGGAGAGGAATGTATTTTTTTTTCCCTTTCCTGTTCTGCTTCTTGCTGTCTGGAATGTAGGCTGGATGGCTGCAGCTGCAGCAACCAGATTAGACCTTGATTGAGGTGACCTTGAGAATGGAAGTCCTGCACAGCAGGCTAACAGGATGGAAGGAGGTGGGGCCTTGATCTTGCAGAGTGCCATGCTAGCCCTTGACTTTTACCATAGGAGAGGTAAACTTCTTTCTTATTGAAGTCACTGGTTTGTTGCTGTTTGTCAATTGCAGTGACCTATGCCTAACTAATAAAACGTACTAGAAATATTTCTGAGGGCATATTAAAATAAATGCCTAAGTATTAACATTCTAAAAGATTCATGACCAATGATGTCATCCTGGTTGCCGCCAAGGGAATGCTACCAGAACTTAGGAAACACTGACATCATGCAAGTGCAAAAACCTTAAAAACTATAAAGTGCTCTACACACCTCGTCCTGGTGCCCTGTTCTTGTCCACTCCCCAACACGTAGAAGGTACATACTTATCTGAACGGTGATAACAAAAGAAAAGGAGCAAAGGGACATGGATGAGGCAAAGTGTGAAAGCGCAGCCCCTCTGCTTTCCTCCCAGGAATAATCAGAATATTCCATCGCCTTTCTCAGATGTGGCAATAACCTCAGAATTCACACTGAAACATACCAAAGGTGTAATCCCCCAAAGCCAAGAGTCATGGGTTCCAGTCATGGCCTCTGCTATTGGTTACCTGTGTGACCTTGGACAAAGTAGTTGATTCCACTGAAATCAAAGCATTCAGTTCAACCCTCCAAATACTTACTGGACGCTTAGTGTGTGCCTGGTGCTAATGCTTTGCGTCAGGCTCCTGGCCCTTGAGGAGATCATCGTCTGGCTGGGAGTGGACTTGGCCCTGGGAAATCAGGAAGAGAGAAGTTAGGACACAAACCTGGACTCAGAGGGAGGGCATCCGGCTGCTGTGAGCTATTGGTTGGTGTGCTGGAGCCACTCTTTTTTTTTTTTTTTTAATTGAAGTATAGTTGCTTTACAATATGGTGTTAGTTTCTGGTATTCAGTAAAGTGATTCAGTTATACATATATATACACACATTCTTTTCCATTATGGTTTATTATAGGATATTGATTATAGTTCCCTGGGCTACACAGCAGGACTTTGTGTTTAACTATTTTATATATAGTAGTTTGTATCATCTAGTCCAAAACTCCTAATTTATCCCTTCCCCACCTCCTTTCCTCTTTGATAGCCATAAGTTATGGCTGTGAGTCTGTTTCTGTTTCATAAATAAGTTTATTTGTGTCATATTTTAGATTCCACATATAAGTGATATCATATGGTATTTGTCTTTCTCTTCCTGACTTATTTCACTTATTATGATAATCTTTAGGTCCATCCATGTTGCTGCAAATGGCATTATTTCATTCTTTTTCATGGCTGAGTAATATTCCATTGTATATATGTACCACATCTTCCTTATCCATTCATCTGCTGATGGGCATTGAGTTTGCTTCCATGTCTTGGCTACTGTAAATAGTGCTGCTATGAACATTGGGGTGCGTGTATCTTTTCGAATTATAGTTTCCTCAGGACATATGCCCAGGAGTGGGATTGCTAGATCATATGGGAACTCTGTTTTTAGTTTTTTAAGGAACCTCCATAGTGGCTGCACCAATTTACATTCCCACCAACAGTGTAGGAGGGTTCCCTTTCCTCTGCACCCTCGCTGGAGCCACTCTTAGCACAAATTCTGCCCATGCCTTCCCAGCTCCCTGTTGGCCATGGTGGAAGGCGGGAGCATTTGCACCATGGAAATTGGCAAACGCTGCAGATGAAGCGCTTTCCCCAGAGAGCTGGTTGTTCAACATTTCCCGTTGTGTCACTGATTATTTATTGTACATGTCGTACACAAGACAGTGCCTCGTACGCAGTGCTCCGAACAGGGTCAGTGATGAGGGTCATCATGATTATCACAGGGCGGCAAGGCTCACATGGATCCCAGGCCCGGGGGACGGAGGACATCTTCTACTCCAAGCCATGGGTCAATCCTTTCATGGGCTTGAAACTCAGAACCTGGAAGAGCATGGCCGAAGGGCAGGATGACCCTATTCCTGTGCAAAAAATAGAAGGATTCTTTGCTATCAGCCAGACACCACTGCTTCTGTTCAAAAGCAACAATTGTGCAAGGTGGAACTTTGCGTTCCTGCTCTAGATGGCCATTGAGCTTGGCCACCACCGTCCAGCCCTGCGACTTCGAACAAGTCACTTGACCTCTCTGTGCTTCAGTTTCCTGGTCTCTAAAATGGGAATGACAGTAGCATCAGAAAAATGGCACCTAGTAAGTGCTCAGTAAAATTTACCACTAATAACATAACATATCGCTAACATCAATAGTGCCCTCACATCCGGGTATATTTCACCTCCACACACAGCCGCCCAACCACTAGATCCAGCAAGATGCTTTGCCGCCATTTGGAAGATGCACAAGCGAGGTGCAGGGTTTGGAGGTCTAGCCGAGGACACGGTGCAAGTTGGTGTGGGATCTGGCCCGTGGCACACCCAACCCCACCCCGCCCTGCTCTGTGCGCCACACTCAGGCAGCCTCCGCCCCTTCCCAGCTGAGCAGCTGCCGCCCCAGATAACTTCTGTGTCCCCTCATCGCAGTGGGAATTTCAGAAGTCAGTGGCTTGGACAATTGCACTTTCTTTTCTCTTTCCAAAGAGGGATCAGCCTCGGAGGCCCTTTGAAAGAGCTGTGATTACATCTTCATTTGTGGGTAAATGGGATTAGCATGGCTGACGGCGGAGCCTCAGGGCGGCAGTGGGGATTGGCAGCCCTGATCGTGATGGTGATGGCCGGAAAAAATTCTCCGGGCTGCTCGGCCCCTCCACACTGCCCGGCTCCAGACACTGGAGGGGGGGTGAGAGTGCACCCCACGGCCTCTGATGGATGCAGGGACCGGAAAATGGAATTAGCCCCATCCCAATGCACTGAAGGCAGGCTGCCTCGCCCAGCCCTGGACTCTGCTAATCAAGGATCTCTGGGCCCAGAGATGCCAGAATTGCTCTCCGGGAAAAATGATAATGACATAAAAAGTGTGTGTGTGTGTCTGTGTGTGTGTGTGTGTGTGTGTGTGTTGGTGGAGGTGTCTTTTTGTGGCTTCAGTCTCCAGATGACCCATCCGGGAGGCCTCTCCTAGGCCACGAGACATGGAAAGGAACAAAGACAAGAGCAGCAAGAGCCAGGAAACCCGAGCCTGGTGATGTGACCTGCCCGAATCAGCTACATCCAGTTCTCAACAACCCTACTATGTGCCAGGCCCAGTGGTACGTACTGGGGGTGCACACCACAGTGAGCCTTCCCCATAACCTGGCTTCTGTGCCAGACTTTGTGCCAAGAACTCTGCGTGTATTAGTTCATACAATTCTCACCACGTTCCCGGAAGGCCACTACCAGCCATCCCAGGATGCTGTAAAAATCGTCCCATTTTACGTACGAGGGAATAAAAGCTTAAGGATAAATGATGCTGAAAGATGTCCCCTAAATCGACATCAGTGGTTCCCAAATCTGGGGCTTTAGAGATGACTGGAAAGATTTTGAATATTGGTGTAATGCTCACTAACACGTTATGTATTTCTTTAATATTTTTCTGAAATTTCCTCTTTAAAATATTAATTTATTATTTTCCTAACTTTTCATTTTGAAAAATTTCAAACTTATTAAAAAGTTGCATGAATGGACACCCATAGGCCCTTCATGTAGAGTCTAAATTCACCAGATGTTAACATTTGCTGTATTTGCTTCCTTTCTCTCTGTTTATATATATAATGTATATTTATATACATATATCTCTGTATATTTATGTACATCATTATACATACCGTGTGTATGTATATGTGTAGTTATATATGTGTGTATATATACACATATGTTATATATATGTGTATATATACACATATATATGTATATATACACACATATATGTGTATATATACACACATATATAAGTATATATACATATATATGTGTATATATACACATATAAGTGTGTATATATACACATATATACACACACATATATACACACATATATATGTGTGTATATATACACACATATATATACATATATACACACACTTATATGTGTATATATACACATATATAT
>NW_021147699.1:11536-12093 GCF_002837175.3 Physeter macrocephalus
TATATATGTGTGTATATATACACACATATATATACATATATACACATATATACACACACGTATGTGTATGACACATACATGTATAAATACTTTTTGGTGAACCATCTGTGAACATCAGTGACATGACTGCTAACTACTTCAGTGTGTATCTCCTAGAACAAGGGTATAACCACAATCTTGATTATCACACTCAGGAAATTTAACATTGATTCAATTCTATTATTTAATTTATAACGGACCTTCAAATTCCCCCCAATTAACCCAGTAATGTTCTTTAGGGCTTGTTTTTTCTTTTAAATCCAGGATATAATCAAGGACCACTCATCACATTTACTTTATCATCTCTCCAAGATGTAATCGGAAGAGTTGAAAGCAAATCGAGGATGGGAATTCTCTCTCCCTGTGAGGTTAGGGACCACTGCGCCAGCAGATCACAGTAAATCGTCTCTCTCGTGTGCATGTAGCACCTTCGGGAAGCCCCGCCCTGTGCTATATTGCTTCAAAGAGTCAGCACAGGGGCTTCCCTGGTGGCGCAGTGGTTGAGAGTCCGCCTGCCG
>NW_021147700.1:0-12092 GCF_002837175.3 Physeter macrocephalus
GAGAGGCCACAGCAGTGAGAGGCCCGCGTACAGCAAATAAATAAATAAATAAATAAAATAAAATAAAATAAAAGGTGCCCCAGGAAAAGCAAAGTGGGAACTTGGGGTGGGAATCCTAAGCTCAGGTCCTCATGAAATGTCCAGGCTCTGGCTGTGAGCAGGGCTATTATACTGTAAAATCCTAGGCAGCAACCCAAAAGAGCTGTTTTCTCATCACACCAGTTAACTAGGGATACTCCCTATGCCCCAGAACCTGCTGAAATTATCCAAACTAGTCAATCCTAAGCCTAAGCCTGCTTACCCTGACCTGCCCATTCCTTCCTGTGAAAACCCCAACAAAGGCTGTTGCCCATGCTTCTCCCTTGCTCGCTCTGCTGCCTGAGGGACCCTGGTGCTTTCCCGTGTGGCCCCCTTTTGTGTGGCATGACCCTCCCTCTTGGGATCTGTGAGTGTAACAAACTGTCTTTTCAATGGCAGTCATCTCCCGACCTGCTGGCCCTGCCTCACCTAAATAATAATAAAACCTGTATTTTAAAGCAGTGTGCTACACACACTGGTCTGTGGGTAAGAGAACATGGAGTGGCTGTTACTTGGAAGATCTAGTTGCATGAAGAGCAGGTAAGAAGTCTTCTGCTGTAGTCACCTCAGGGTGACCTGAGGCACTTGCCCAGGTGTACGGCACATCTAAGCATCCTAGTGTTAGCTAGCTATTGTCACAGTGGTGAGGGGTCCCTGCCCTCGGGCCAATTTCAGACAACCAGAGCATCTGTCAGGGGTTCCTCTCCTAGCCTAGAGGGGCCGAAAAGGCTCCCTGGGACCTGAAGGAGAAGCAGGAGTTGGAACAGGTGGAAAGAGGTTTCTAGAACGAGCAAACAGCAGGTGCCAAGGCCTCTAGGAAAGGACATAAGTGGCAGGTTTTCTGTGCTTAGCACAACGCCTAGGCCACAGGAGGTGTGCAAGCAAATTTTTGTTTTACTTTTAATATAAACTGCGGCAGGAACAGGCTCAGCAATAGGTATGGGACTGCTGAAGACCAGCTCTGACTGTGTCAGCGTTTTGATGTGAACAGAGTCCTCCACCTTCGTGGAGAAGTGTGTAGTGTCGGGCTATTCTCCCGGCAGAACGTTAACTGTGCATTTATAAACCGCCAGTCCCTTCTATATGCCTGGATCAGGGCCAAGGTTAGTAACCGGGACACAGCCCCAGCCCCTGAAGACCTCACAAGTGAGGTGGTCCCTGCCCAGGACACACATGGGGAAGCCCAGCCGAGGCTAAGCGGCTGCTCCAGGGGCCAGTAGGGAGGTGGGGCTCCCAGCACTTCCTCCTGTGCAGGTCCCTGAAGCCAGTGGCCTGAGGAAAAGCACTGTTTTTATATAATACGGGGACTAGCACCTTCTCGACTAGTTTGGCTCCAGACTAGGTCATGAGTCAGAAAAGCCGTTCTGTCCCAGGCACAATACGGTCACAGAACTTGGGTGTGTTTCCTCATCTGCAGAGAGAACAACCTCTAACTTCTCTCCTTCCTGACAGGAGTCCTATAAGGTCATGGGAATTCACCGAAAGACCAAGAGACCATCCATCAGCAACAGGATCCTAGCCCTCACCTTTCCACTTGGTGGGAATCTCAATATTGATCCTGTTAAATCCATTTCTTCTTTTATCTTTGGTGAATAGCTACAATGCTTTCATAGGATTCCAAGAGATCAGAAGGTGCCCAAGTTGCAACCGGAATTCAGTCACAGTCCCTCATGCGGAGGAGATAAAAGGGTAACAGAGGCGGAGATCAAGTGCCTCACACAACTTCAATTTAAATTAAACTTCCTTTAATGAAATAAAAAAACAAATGGTGCATTGCATAATATTTTGTGGTCACAGTATAAAACAATACAATTAGTTCATATAACATTGGATATGGACAAAAATACACAGGACCCTTTCTTTGTCTACGTAAAATTCAGCAGATCCGTATGTGCCACACTAAAAAAGAAAGAAAGTCAACGTTTTTCTCCTAGCGATCTGCACACAATATTTATCACTGAGGATTTGGTCAAACAGCGGAGGAGAACTTACCCAAATGCCAGTTCCCTTCTTCCTCTGTTGTCATCGGTGAAGCTAAAAAAAGTTTCTGAAAGTAGCAAGTTGTGTAGTATTGCTTATTATTCCTGCTAGAGAGGCTCAGTCTTTGGCTCACAGATGTCAGTGACAAAATCATGGCTGCAGGCAGTCTGCAAAGCAAGAAGCAAGAGCCACCAGGGAAAACAGACAAGGGTCCGGGCAGGAGGGGCCACCTTTACGAGGATCTTAGGGAAAGCCACGTGGATAGGAGGGGAGAAAACACACAAATAAATAAATTTCTAAATTAAGATTTAAATCCAGTTGGTGAGTCAGAGTTCCACCGTCCCATGAAAAACCTGAAAAGTTGTTAAAAAGTCAGAGCTTGGATTTTCTTTTTTTTAAAAAAGTGAAAAGCGTATGTAAACATTATAAAGTAAACAATTGAAAGTAATTTTGAGGCTTCTATCGGAACATAGCTTAGGCTCCTTCTGGGGATATTTTTATGATTAGAAAAAAAAAAAAAAGCCAAACTTTTGATCGTTTCTTTGTGTTAAGCAGTGCAATTTCATCTGTGTGAATCGTGGCTGGGTCCTTCCATTCATACCAGTGCTTCTGGCAGGAATCTCTTCCAGAAGAGCACTTAGTGGGGGCCCTATTTGGTACAACAAAAGAGTACACCTCACACTCTGAACGGGACACAAATTCCAGCCAAGTTTATGCCCCTGGACGGAAGGAGGCCCTTGGTAACAACGCCCTGGGATTTCTGCCCACTTTGTACCAGCCCAGTGGACAGAGGGTGGGGCTAGGGGGGCGGTCAATGCCTTAACAGCCCCAGCCTTGAACTGCAGCAACAGTTTGAAAGGAAAAGGTACAGTGCATGAGCACGTGTCACCTTTCCTGCCCATGAGTGTCAGTTGTGACCCATCCGTGGTTTTACATACACCTGGGGCCACTTGGTCACGTCCAAAGCCAAGTACCCTTTCCTCCTACCAAGGGCCTGTACTACAACAATCCTGAATCTTCTTTTAGGAGGCATGATAACTGCAAGGGCTCAAAGGGCACTGGCTGTTCCTAACACAGCACCTGTTTCTATTTCCTGTTTGCACAATCACCTGTGACCCACCTCCTCTGGAGCGGCCCAGTTAGGAAATGGCATGCAGGAAACACCCAAATCTAGTGCTATCAAGGCCTCCTTCCCTTCCTCTAGTCATCCGTGCTCTGGTGGGCCGGACCTGCTGCCCGTCTTCCCGCCACAGGTGCTAGGCCTGGAATTCATTTGTGCTGCTACCATTAGTGCAAAATCTAGTTTCTATCACGTGAGTGGTCCCCCCTGTGGGCAAAACCAAAAGGAAAAAAATAGGTGGAAACTTGCCTCCTGGGGGTGATTTGGTGGTAAGTGCAGAACGAATCGTGGGTGACAGAGGGAGGGAAGTGAAGGGGAAGATGATGAGCCCGAGGAGTTGGCTGTCTGGCCCATTGTGACAAAGAGCCGCACGTGAATGGCCATCATTTTGTATTACTTTATTGCTCAAAACAAACGAATCTTTTTCCCCTTTGGAAGACAGAGCAGTATTAGATCCTTCAGAGCCAGGATAAAAGCACAGAGGATTGCAATGTGGGGCGTGAGTCACCAGTGAGCCTCAGGAAACCCCACTGGAATGCTTCCGAAAAGCCAGCGCTGTGCAGGGGGAGACACTTCGGGGAGCGGAAGATCTCTTTGGGTCCGTTGTCCTTCTCCTGGTATGAGTGATCAGGCAAAACGGACTGCTCTCAGATCTACTTTGTAGGCTGTTCACATGGCAATATAAATTGCTCGGTTTCCTTTGTTTTCCTAATAGGAAAGCAAACATACCACAAAGTATACCCTTTCTCACTAACCCCCTGCAGGGGATTTTAAAAAGACTTGAAGGACTGAAAAGGTCATAGAAAATGCATGGCTCTTCCAGGTAATTTCTGATTCCGTGAAGTCAGTCTTGCAAGCAGCAATTCACCTCCACATTAAGGAGCCCACGCAGCCCACGAAGGATACGGGTTGTCCGTGGTTCCCCCTGCAGACCCACAAGGCCTTTGCCTCTCACAAAGGGCGGGACAGAGAATAGAGGTGGCTTCTTCCGCCTGACACACCCCTGGCACCACTGACCCTCAGGGCACGAGCTCCAGACATCTAACTCCCAGGATCCCCCTTCTGCAATCCCCAGGGCCCCGTGAGGCACGGTGGCCTCTGAACTACGGAAGTGACTGTCTGTTCCTTTCCTTGTCCCCAACCTCCTCTTCCTTGCAGGCCTTCTTACTGCCCTGGACAGAAGTGGCTGTGCATTTTTCTTCATACGCATTCTTAAGGCTAAGGTGGCAAGATAAGGTGCTTGGTGGAGAGCCAAATTCTCAATTCCAGGGCCATTTCAGCACTCGCACATAAAGCAGATACGAAAGAAATGGAAAGGGGGCAGAGAAGCAAACAACCAAAACAGAACAAAATGCATTTGGGCTCGACAGGAAGTTACGGACTGCAGGTTTAGATTTCAAATGTGGTCTAAACCCCCTGAAAATAGGGGGTGGGGGAGGGTAGTAAAAGCCACAAATTAGCCTTCGGCACTGGTCTGTGTTGTCCCTCGGCAGGGGTGGAGGGTCGCCTTTAGCAGCTCTCTCAGCACGTGCCTCCAATTCAGAAGCCGGCTCTCAAGCGGGCCCTTCCGTTCTCACCCGAGACAAAGAACTCTGAACGCCTTCACCCCTTCCTCACCGCAACCCCTCGAAACAAAAGGCAGAAACACACACAAGCCAGAGATCTATAAACCAGTAGGAGAAAAAAATTAGACAGAGGTTAACCATTAAAAAGCCGCCGTCGGGAAAACACACACTCGATTGTTCTATCAGAAAGTGCCGTGGGAAGAAGAGCCGTGTGCTGGTAAACATGTCTGCGCTCAGAACTTGACATGCAGAAAAGAGAGAGCGCCGAGTCCCACCTGAGATTAGAGAGGACTGGTTTTTAGTGTAACACACATCACGTTAAAAGATCACTGTCCTCTTCTCGCCCAAACTGCTCCTCGACCATCCCTGCGTCCCGGCCTTTCCCGGCACCGGCTAGTCCATCTCCATGGACATGAGCCTGCGGCGCTCCCGCCTGGTCTCCTGGACCTCCTTCTTACAGCACCAGTGCGAACTGCAGTACCCGATGAGGCAGGACAGGAGCCCGATGACCGTGGACAGGCCGACGCCGATCAGCAGCGGGTACTTGAAGGCGTTCAACACTGGGAGGGAAAGACCAGAGGGAACGGGTCAGTGATGCGACGAGGGCCTCGGAGAAGACCGCCGCCTCCCCTCTCCATTGCCACGGCGTCTCCACCAGGGATCTGACCTCACGCATGCTGTACCCAGCACCTGGCATGGTGCTTGAGACAAGAGCAGCTTGGCCATACGTGTCCAAAAAATGAGCAAATGTCTCCCCACCCAGTTCTGTGCAGGAAGGCAGCAGAGAGCCAGAAAAAAAAAGATTCTCCTTCAATGTCTTTGAATGTCAACTTGCTTTTTAGGGCTTTGGCAGGAGATTGATTTTTAAAAGTCAGTATAAGGGCACCACACATTCGGCAGCAGATGCATCCTTAAAAAAACCATACATAAATCAATTCTATGCATCAGATAACTGAAGTGTACTAGGGGATCTATTTTAAGTAACACTATAGTAAATTATCTAGCAAAGTGAATAATCACTCCCTACTTGTTTAGTAAATCTGGGTTTTCATATGGAGTTACTGCAAGCAAGACATTTCTAAGAGGCAAATATGGTATAAATGACTAAGTTGCAGGAATGCAAGACACTGTTTAGATCCCACACCCTCAAATCCCACGTCCCCATCCCCCAAAGTACCAGCACGCCTTGGGTGGAGGCTGGCACTGTGGTTGTTTGCCTGACATTTAATACAACAGCCCCAGGAGAGATTATTATCCCATTTAACAAGAGAGGAAACGAAGGATTAGAAAGGCTAAGTCACCTGTGGAAGAGCTGGGGTTCCAATTCCAGTCTCCGCCAAACTGACACATCATCAGGGTAACACACTCAAAGGCTCCTACTTAATCCTTGGTGGCACCTGGACTTGAATTCTCTCCATGAGTGTTTTCAGTTAACATTTACTCTGACACTTTTTGCAGAGAAGACACGTTTCTCATTAACCAAGGGACAACTGCCCACACTCTGAGAGGCCAGGGAGCAGAGGGGTGGCAAGGGGGCCCGCTGACCATGGCGCTTTAGGCTGACTGTGGTGGTCAGTGTGGGCCAACAAGGCTGGGAGCTCCCCCTCCCATCCAGGAGGAACCCCCTTTACCAAGAAGCAGAACCAGTAGGAGGACAAGAGGGGCAGGAACCCACTTGCAGCCCCTCCTAGAGACCTGGACGCACTCTCTTGATCTGGTCTCTGCCCCTGCCTGGCAGAATCCGTGCCAACCCGAGGACACAGCAAAGTGGGTGTGTACAGAATTTAGAGAAAGCATCGAAAATCTTTCCAGTAAGTCTTAAAAATCATTTCCCAGTGGTAGCTCCAGCACACACGATACCAAAACTGGGAAACAGCAAGGGCTGTGTGTGCTCTTTCTGGGTACAGGCCCAGGCCAGGCTAGAGAGAAAGCAGGCACATTCCTCAAAGGGTGGGAACCTGGATCCCGTCAGCGGCAGCAGAGCACGGAGAGAAGACATTCCCCAAACACCAAGAGGGTTATTTGCGTGTCATTCTTACCATCCATCTTCACAGTTATAAAGATGGGCTTGGACTGGATCTCTGCCTCTTTCTGCCAGGAACCGGTGGGTGACTTCACCCACGGAGTCACGGAACAGTAGTAGTTGCCAAAGTCCTGGTCCTCGGAGCCATGCACTTGCAGCAAGAACTCTAGCACGCTCACGCGCTCCAGGCTGAGGCCGCTCTTCCAGTCCCTCTGGGCCGTGTTCACAATCCCCTTCCGATCCAGGGACGACAGGAGGACGGGAGCCTTGTCCAGGCCAAAGGAGTGCACCGCAAACCAGGCCACGTCAAAGGCCATGTCGTCTATGGATGACCAAGCCAAAACGCTGGGGTCAGTGCCACAGGCAGAAGTACCAAGTACGGCTAACATGCCTGTAACCTGACTGTGGGCCAGCATGGCTCTATATGCCTTGGGTCTCCCTGAATCCTCTCAGCAACACCCCATGATGAAGGTACTGTCACACTTCCCACTCTACGGTGGGACCAAATAACTGAGGTCACACAGCAAGGAGGTCACAGAGCGCGTGGCTTAACCCAGGAGTCTAGCTCCAGAATGCACCCTCTTCACCACGCCACTGCCACTACCCAGCTGAAGGAGCACAGCCCCAAACTGTCTCCTCCAGAGAACACGGGATGAAAGGCTGGTATGTGGTGACATCGAACGCTCTGTCTCCCAAAGAAAGCAGAGTCCTTTGGCATTTCAGGCAGAAGAACCCACGACAGGAAGGACACGAAAGTCGTAAGGAATGACATGGACATAAAGTGAATCGTACAAAATGGAGAGTTGTAAACAGTTTAGATTTTATTGTTCGCTGTGATTTTTTTTCCCCCTGAAGTGCTTAAGTTCAAAACAAGAGGAAAAAAATGTCAAGCTGAGAAAATTGAACACAGTTTAACAGTCCCAGAGAGTAATGCTGCGGAATCGTAAAGTACTCTGCAAAATTAAGCCTCACATAAATTAATATGGGCATAAGAGAAAGACGGCTTTGGCACAAATGGTAGTTCTCATAGAATATGGAAATCGAGTGCACATCCTAAACCCCTGACCTCTTCTTTTGACTGCTACCAAGTGATACCAGCTGTGTGAGGTCTGAGAGTCACCCAGCAGGCAAGAAAGGACTGGGAGGCCACAAACACTGCTTTATCTTACATGAACTTGATGGGGCTTTCTATACACATGTTAAATAACATAATTTTCGTTTAATAAAAAGTAACAACCATTTAGTAAAAATACACTAATAGCCTCAAAAAGCACATTATAAGGCAAATAAATTATATTCAGATTCTTACGCATTAAAAAAGAATATAAGCAAAACTAGAAGCAAGAATTTTTTTTGTGGCCACGCCACATGGCTTGCGGGATCTTAGTTCCCCAGCCAGGGATCAAACCCTGCAGTGGAAATGTGGAGTCCTAACCACCGGACAGCCAGGGAATTCCCCCAAAGCAAGAATTTCTAAAAAATTATTCAATTGATAATTCCTTTTCAACTCAGTCTAAAAATGTTAAGGGCCACAGGCAAATCTCATCTCTACGTATGTGATGTCAGCCCTCTACTCTGATGCACCAAAATATCATTTTTTCCTCCCCATCGACCCACTGTGGCCCTTGAGCACAACATTTGATCTTCTGAGGCTGAAGGTCATCTCTTGCAAGAAGACCAACACCCTGGAGGCAGAGGGCAGTGCGGTCAACGCCCTCACACCCTCACAGTGCCCAGGCAGAGTGGGCCCCCAGATCACTCCCAGGTCCTCAGTGAAAACTAGCTCAGTGTTGCTGTCACCTGCAGGCGCCGGGTGGTTACTGAAGGCAAAGAGTCACAGCTGTGTCCCCATTACTTGTGTCCAGACTCTAACCCCAGTCCCGCTGTGCCGTACAGTGCGGTGGCCAGGCTGCAGGGTCAGGCTACCCGGGCTAGAATCCCAGCACTGGCTCTTGTTAGCCTAGTGACCTGGGTGAGTCACTTAAGTTCACTGTGACTTAGTTGCCTTATCTGGAAAAGGAAATTACAACAGCACCCATAGTTAGTTAGCTTTATAAAATGCTTAGAACGGCACCTGGTATATAGTAAGCACTCAATAAAAGTTGGCCGCCATGAACATCCTTACTGCCACAGTTCAACATACACGTTCTGTACTAAGAGATGCTGTAACAGGAAGGATACTGCCGCCTGCAGCAGATGCCCCTGGTGCTCCGCCCCAAACAGCTGGAGCGCTGGGCCCCCAGATACTGCAGGTGCAGGCTGCTAAGCTCTCACACCGGCACCCTTCTCCAGAGGGCTGGCCTTAGCTGACAGAAGCCACTTCCGGGAGAGCCACCCCCGGAGGTGAAGAAACACTACCGCCCCCAGCCATTCACTGTGGACAATGACTGACAAATTGGGGTGCGGGGGATCTAAAAGCCCAGTCCCTTAGCTCAAGGAGGTCACACTCTGTGGTGCAACCCATGTTCTGGAGCTCCCCACAGGGAGTTAGACTTGTTTTGAAGATCTTTGCCTGGCTTCCTTCCCTGCTCTATCCTGATGCCCTCACTCCCTCATCGTTTCCTCCTGAGGGCACATCTTCAATTAATCACTCACACGCTTGTCTCAGGCTTTGCTTCTAGGGAACCTGACCTAAGACACCACCTCTAAAGGGCCGTGGTCTCCCCCTACCCCTCCCCCTGCCTTGGCACTCGGCCCACTTGGGCCACATGTCCTTTCCGGAAGAGAATTCCTTCACAGCCCACAAGATGCGAGAGGAAAAACGAAATTACGACCTGTGTTTAATTATTCAGAATCTTCCACCCATGCAGTCTAAGAGTGCAAAGTTCTGGAAAATTGTGATCTGCAAGATAACAGCTACCTATAGCTTTTGCAATTACGCTGGAGGAAAAGACTTATATTAAGGGCACAGTTGGTGACCCATCAATTTACTGAGAAAGAGCATTTAAATGATTTATTTTTGCATATCTCTATAAATGAGCTTTTTACATTAAAAAAAATTTTTTTTATAAATGAGCTTTAAGGGTAAAAATGGTATTACATTATTGCAACTTTTGAAAAGGATCTCCCCGCCCACCCCCACTTCCTGGCAGTCTCCACAGATGTGGTGGCTCAATCAAGACCTAGGCTCCTCCTTCCTAACCCCCAGGACAGAGCTGACCCCTCTGTTGCTTCGGATGCGTTTTTTTCTTTTCCTTTCCTTACATCTTCCACAAACTCTTCTCCTTTTTCCCACCTCTAAAGCTCAACCACATTCAAGTCCCCTATGAGAGTCAATTTCGGTATCAATCAACTCATCCAGGGGTCAGTAAACTACAGCCTGCGGGTCCAATCCAGCCTACCACCTGTTTTCGTAAATAAAGTTTCACTGGGACACAGCCAGGCCCATCTGTTTACATTGCTCTCTTCTGCTGCTTTCCCTCTACAACAGCAGAGTAGAGTAGTTGCTGTAGAGATCATCTGGCCCACAGAGCCAAAAATACTTTCTACCTGGGCCCTTTACAGAAAAGGTTTGCTGACCCTGAACTAGCCGCACCTGAACCTTCAGCTGGAGTCCCTGCAGTAGCCAGACCTCAGGGGGTGGTGGCCCGAGCCCCTCTCCTGTTGGTCACGCCAGAGCCAATACAGCCCACCCTCACTTCGCTGACAGCCTGCCCTTAACACAGAATGAAGACCTGCTTCCAGTTTCCACCCCAGGGCCACACATCCAGTGGTCTCTGCACAGAACTTAGTGAACCCTGCACAATTTGGCCTTTTTGAGGCGCAAATCTGTGTGAGGCCATGGCTCTGCTTGTGATGGGGTGGACAGTACAAAGACACCCAAGGTCAGAGCGTGGGCATCCCCCAGGCAGTGAGTCAGGGTCTCCACGGGCTCCTTAGGAGAAGGCAGAGATGGGTACAGTCCTGCTCGGCCACAGAGACACACCTACATGCATTTAATGTTCTTTCAAACCCTGAGGGTCTACGAGTGAGAAGAACAGCACCGGGTACTGAGGGGGCCAAGCAGAAAAAGTGTAAGGCTGCTGGCCCACAACTGTTAGGTATCCTGTTGGCAGTACTAGTATTCTCTGCAAAGAAAAGATTTACAAAGATTTCCTAAGAATTTAAACTACAATAGCTCCCCGCGGTTACTTGCTACTCATTTCCTCTGCTCTGTATTTCTTCAGAGTGTTAATCGCTATCTGATATTATATCATATCGTGATTTCTTCCTTGTTTGTCTCCTTAACTAGGCTGCAAGCTCCATGAGGGCAGACATGGTGCATTTTGATCACTCCTCTATTTCCAGCAACTAGAACAGCACCTGTTTGTAAGAGTTCAATAAATAGCTGAATGAAAGACAAAAAGCGAGGGAGCCGGACTCTGCCAGTGGGTTGCAAACGAGCTTGAATCAGCCCCTGAAGTGGCCACTAGATCACACATTCAAATGTCTGGTTGTGTTTCCAAATCGTCAAACAGATAGTTGCATCCATTCAACACATCCTTATTAAACACCTACTGAATACTGCCGAGCTAGGCAGTTTGGGAATAAAAAGCCAATCCAATCCCTGACCTCCACATCTGTGTAACATAGTGGGGATGATATGAGAAACACTTACAAAAAGAAATACGGGGAAGGGGAAGGATGGACAGAAGTACCTGGATCCAGGGCTGCTCCTTCAACAGTGATGATACAAAACAATTTGATGAGATCTCCCCGGATGACTGATGGCGCGTCCGAGTGCACAGAGGCATTAAATATAGGACCTGGAAGAAAGCAATGCCACCTCATGATTCTCTTTCACACTTCTGTTTAAATCCTGTTCTTGGTGTGCAAATGGGCATCTAAATGTGGGATCCCCTTCCTTGGAACTGAGCTAGAAATTCACAAAATAGGTGTCCTAAGATTGCTTTCCTTCTATTCAGAGAGACATGTGCATTAAGTATATGAGCTTCATCTTAAGATTACAACCATGGTCTCATTTGAAGGCCACCCACCTCCCATCCTGGTACAGCCTGGGCTGTTTCTGGCTGCACATGGTTCACTTCCAGGCCAGAGTGGCTCAGAGGCCAGAGGGTTCAGGACTAAATCAGGGACGCTTTTGGTCCCGAAAGAGTGAGCAGCCTCATTGTGTTGGGTGCTGGTGACGGGCCCTGCTATTAAGAGGCTGAAATCCAGTAATGCCAACAATGATGACATTTCTATGAAGTATGGTGGGAGCACTGAAGGCGATTCATTCCAATCTGCTGTGAGAAAATAAGGAAATATGGAAACTCCTTTTAAAAACTACCCAGGGACTTCCCTGGTGGCTCAGTGGTTGAGAGTCCGCCTGCCAATGCAGGGGACA